>NC_090776.1:14622349-14922349 GCF_040054535.1 Antennarius striatus
CTTTACATAGCCTGCAGCTTGGGTCAGATCTACTGTGGTAGATATTGGCCTCTATTGCTCTTGTACTTAGGGCCTGTTCTTGTGCTGCCATGATCAGTGCCTCTGTGATGTCTGTCAGTCCAGCTTTATTCAGCCATTGGTAGGTCTTCTTGATATCAGCCACTTCCTCTATCTGACGGTGGTACATGCTGTGTAGGGGCTTGTCCCTCCATGTTGTCTCCTCCTCCCTCTCTTCCTCCTCAGGTTTCTGCTGTCTAAGGCATTCACTGAGCACTTAATCTGTTGGGGCCATCTTCCTGTTGTAGTGTTGGATTTTTGATGGCTCATCCTGGACAGTGGCCCTGATGCTCACTAGTCCTCGGCCTCCCTCTTTCCGCTTAGTGTACAGCCTCAGGATGCTTGGTGAGGAGCTTTCTCGTCTTGACATATGTGGCTTCTATCTCCTCCTTTGGCTACCTTATGATGCCAGCGGGGTATCTGATGACAGGCAGTGCATACATGTTGATGGCTCCTACCTTGTTCTTGCCATTCAGCTGACTTCTCAGGACCTGCCTTACTCTCTGGAGGTATTTGGCTGTGGATGACTGCCTTGCGGCCTCCTCATGGTTGCCATTAGCCTGTGGGATCCCAAGGTATTTGTAGCTGTCCTTGATGTCTTCTATCCTGCCCCCTGGTATGTCAACCCCTTCAGTTCTGATCATTTTGCCTCTTCTTGATACCATACGGCCACATTTGTCTAATCCGAATGACATCCCTATGTCGTTGCTGTAGGTCTTGGTGGTGTGGATCAGTGAGTCAATTTCTCGCTCATTCCTGGCATACAGTTTGATGTAGAGGAGATGGCTGATTGTTGTCCCACTTCGGAATCGGTATCCGTAGCCACTCTTTGTGATCATGTGACTGAGGGGGTTCAGGCCTATGCAGAACAGCAGCGGTGATAGTGCATCCCCTTGGTATATGCCACACTTGATGTTAACTTGGGCAATTGGCTTGGAGTTAGTCTCCAGGGTTGTCTTCCACTTCCCCATTGAGTTCTTGGTGAAGGCTCTTAGTGTCCTGTTGATCTTACACAGTTCCAGACATTCCAGTATCCACGTGTGTGGCATTGAATCGTAGGCTTTCTGGTAATCTATCCAGGCAGTGCACAAGTTGGTCTGCCTATTCTTACAGTCTTTGTGTACTGCTCTGTCCACCAGTAGCTGGTGCTTCGCTCCCCTGGTTTTGTGTTCACTTCCTCGTATAGCATTAAGGGTCTTGCCTAAGGACCCTCACTGGATAGTGTCCCAACCGGGATTCGAACCCACAACCTCCTGTATTCAAGTACTATCCAGCTGCTGGGTATATATATATATATATATATATATACACACACACACACACACACACACATACACACACACATACATACATACACACATACAACACTGGGTCAGTGTTCTATTTTTAGTTTAGAGATGGTTTTATCCAATCAGAATTCAGCTAGCTTGTGTTGCTAGGTTCAACCTGTCAGGTTGTATGAAATATATCGAAGGCCTTCAGAATCAACAATGTAGGCATCTGTGCACTGAGTGACTGGGCACTTATAGTTAATAGACAGATGCCATAGCCAATCAGATCACAAGTTGGCAACTACAGTGGGGAAAAAAAGTATTAGTCAGCCACCAACTGTGCAAATTCTCCCACTTAAAAAGAGGAGAGATACCTGTAATTCTCATCATAGGCATACCTCAACTATGAAAGACAGAATGAGAAAGAAAAAAAATCCATAAATTCACATTGTTTGATTTTTAAAGAATTTATTTGCAAATTATGGTGGCAAATAAGAATTCGGTCACCTACAAACAAGCAACATTTCTGGGTCTCACAGAGCTGTAACTTCTTCTTTAACAGGCTCCTCTGTCTTCCACTCATTACTTGTTTTAATGGCACCTGTTTGAACTCATTAGAAGCATATAATACACCTGTCCACAACCTCAAACAGTCACACTCCAAACTACACCACAGCCAAGACCAGAGAGCTGTCAAAGCACACCAGAAACAAAATTGTAGATCTCTACCAGGTTGGGAAGACTGAATCTGCAAAAGACTCAAATCCTGCAGTGACAGACGTGTCCCCCTGCTTAAGGCAGTAAACTTCCGGGCCAGTCTGAAGTTTGCTAGAGATCACTTGGATGATCCAGAAGAGGACTGGGAGAATGTCCTATGAAACCAAAATAGAACTTTTTGGTAGAAACACAACTTCGTATGTTTGGAGGAGAAAGAATACTGAATTGCATCCAAAGAACATCATACTTACTGTGAAGCATTGGGGGTGGAAACATCATGCTGTGGGGCTGCTTTTTCTGCAAAGGGACCAGGATGACTGATCCATGTGAAAGAAAGAATGAATGGGGCCATATATCGTAAGATTTTGAGTGAAAACCTTCCATCAGCGAGGGCATTGACGATGAAACGTGGCTGGATCTTTCAGTATGACAATGATCCCAAACACACTGCCCGGGCAACAAAGGATTGGCTTTGTCGGAAGCATTTCAAGGTCCTGGAATGGACTAGCCAGTCTCCAGATCTCAACCCCATAGAAAATCTTTGGAGGGAGTTGAAAGTATGTGACAGCCCCAAAACATCACTGCTCTAGAAGGGATCTGCATGGAGGAATTGGCCGAAATACCAGCAGCAGTGTGTGAAAACCTTGTGAAGACTTACAAAAAACATTTGACCTCTGTCATTGCCAACAAAGGGTATACAACAAAGTATTGAGATTAAGTTCTGTTATTGACCAAATACTTATTTTCCTCCATAATTTGAAATTCTTTAAAAATCAGACAATGTGATTTTTCTGGATTTTTTTCTCATTCTGTTTCTCATAGTTGAGGTATACCTATGATGACAATTACAGGCCTCTCTCATCTTCTTAAGTAGGAGAACGTTCGCAATTGGTGGCTGACTAAACACTTTTTCTTTCCACTGTATAAGGCCTTTAAACTGGCCTCACGTTTACCTGACACATATGTGTTTGGATACTCACTTCGGAGAAGGCAGTGCTATGCAGACACAAGAGTCGGGTTACAGTTACAGGTTAGAGCTTTAGCAAAGAAATCTACAAGCGTTTTTAACCTGGAAAATCTACTTGCTTTTGCTCCCACAATGGCTGAAGGAGGAGAAAACAAAGATTTGGTCCTCCTATCACTGAACTAGCTAACCTGTCCCAGGTTGGAAAAGAGTTTGCCACCATTTCCAGAAAACTAATCATGAGCTATACCCATGGCAGGCGGGCTCCGAGGGGTGCTGCAAATTGTTTTGCTGGAAATGCCTTTTGTTTGCAATATAAAATTGTATCTTTGCATTAATAAATCAACAACCCTGATAATTCTTCTTTTCATTTTGGCGTGTCCAATTAAGGGACGCCACAGTGTGACATCCTTTTCCATGTCAGCCTATCTTCTGCATCCTCCACTCTAACACCAACTGTCATCATGTCTTCCCCAAACTACATCCATCCACAGTCTCTTTGGTCTTCCTATTGCTCCCTTGTCTGGTAGCTCCATCCTCACTACTCTTCACACCCTTTCACCAATATAGCCACAATCTCTCCTCTGGACGTGTCCAAACCATCAAAGTTGACTAATGACCAAAATGTTTGAATTCATAAACACCATCTGATTATCGATTCAGTTCAGCTGTCTGCATTTCTGTCTGTTGTATTTCTATGTTGTAACTTTGCAAGATAGGTAGGTCATTGGCACATGCCTGTATCCTGGGGAGAAATGAAAAAACTGATTTTGTGATCTTTGAGGGTTTCATCTAATTGGATGTTATTTATTAGCTGAAAATAAGCCCCAGGAAAGGGCAGCTCTCATCATGCTGTTGCTCGTTTTCCCAGTACTATAGCGACAAATCTCTCTCTGCTCTCTTCAGATAAACAAAGAGAGACAGGAGGGAATAGTTACTTTATTCAACATGTCAATTTGGAAGACTGCGAATGTATGCATGGTAAAAAATGCACCAGTTCTAACCTTAACACAGACAGAAGGAAGTACAGTATATGCTCTTATGTTCTTTTAGTCATATGGTTGTAATGTGGGGAAGGTGATGAAAACATTAAATGATGCAATATATTAATTTAAACAGGCCAAATCAAAATACTGTTGGAAGAACATGGAAGAAACAAAAAAAAAATGTATTAATTCAATGACTTAAATAAATTGAATAGGCAGCACGGTTGCACAATAGGTAGCGATGTTGCCTCACACCTAGGAGGTTCTGTGTGGAGTCTGTATGTACCTCCCGTGTATGCGTGGGTTCTCTCAGGATTCCCCGGCTTCCTCCCACCTCCAAAAAAATGCACCTTAAGTGAATTGATTGTTCCAAATTGTCTGTGTGTGTGTGTGTGTGTGTGTGTGTGTGTGTGTGTGTGTGTGTGTGTGTGTGTGTGTGTGTGTGTGTGTGTGAGTAGTTGTTGGTCTCGTGTATCAATCAATCAATAAAACTATAACGCGCTTTTCATACAAAGTGAGTAGGCCAAAGTGCTTTACATAAAAACAATACAAAAACAGTTCACACAAAAAATATACCCCTCTTCCCAAACACACACACACACTAAATTTAAAAACACCGACAAGGTCGCAGCATAAAGGAAACGCTATCATACACTTTCCACTTTGAAGTTAGATAACACCAGAGAGAAGTTAATATATATGGAGATAAAAACTGACTGAATAGATTAAAATTCAAAAATTAAAAATAATGAAACAAATACAAAAAGGTTAGAGGCTGGACTAAAGAGGTAAAAATAATCAAAAAAATAAAATTCCATTAAAAAACCGTCTAACAAAGTACAATAAATAAATCTGTGATTACTAAAATAAATTAGTTTCAATTAAGAGCGAGGATAAAAGTTTAAAAGTAATAATAACAACTTAAATGAATACATTTTTAGTTAAAAGCCAAATTAAAAAGGTGGGTCATGAGTTTGCTTTTAAAAATGTCCACATTCTGTTTTCCTCAGCTCCTCAGGCAAACTGTTCCACAAACGTGGACCATAATGGTAAAAGGAGACCTCGCCATATTCATTCATTCATTTTCCAACCCGCTTAATCCGCTAACGCAGGTCGCGGGGTAGCCAGTGCCTATCCTGGCAGTCTCAGGGCGTGAGGCGGGGGACACTCCGGGCACGACGCCAGTGTACCGCGGAGCCACATAGAAACAAACAAACAACCAGTCACACACACACACACTCCTATGGTCAATTTGGGACCGGCCAATCAACCTGAAGCGCATGCTTTTGGAGGTGGGAGGAAGCCGGAGAACCCGGAGAGAACCCACGCAGACACGGGGAGAGCATGCGAACTCCGCACAGAGTGGGACTCGAACCCGGGTCCGCCGTGTTGTGAGGCACCTCGCCATATGTTTTAATTAAAACTTGGAGTAATTAAAAGGGAAGTGCCTGAAGACCTGTGAGATCTAGAGGCCGTATATGTCAAAAGCAAATCATATAAGTGATAAGGACCAAGAAGATTGGGAGCTTTAAAAACCATTAAAAGAATCTTAATGCTGCAGTGCACTGCCGTTGCTGTCAGAGTGCCCCCTTCCTCATCTACAGTGCTGGGTACAATAAATCGAATCAGAGAAAGTGGCAGCTTTTAAATTTTATCTCTGGAGAGGCAAAACTCACAATTTATGTGACCAGGAAGAGGACAATTGAAAACAATACTGTTCAAGAAGCAGCTGTTTTTTGCTGTAACATCAGATGTCGCTTAAAACTAGAATTTGGTTTCTATAAAATGACTAAAGACCTGAATAACTTTAGGAATATCTGGTGTTATCTGGTGCACTTTAGTTGATGACCACCTCACTTTCGCAAACTTCCTGTTATAATGCACTAAGTTTTATATTGTATTTTCTTTTGTTTATTGGTGTTTAGTGTTTGAGTGTTTAGTGTTTTTGAAGTTTCATCTAATGAAAAATTGTAAAATGTTCTAAATGTTCTGAATGTGATTGAAGTTTTTTTGCAAAAAATCTTCTTCTTCTAAAGCACTTTAGTGCTTTCATCGAATGTAAAATTGTAAAATGTTTGAACGTGATTAAAGTGTTTTTGCAAAATAAAAAATTAAAAAATTAAAAAATCTCTCCTGTAAGTCAGCTGGGATAGGCTCTAGCAGCCTCCATGATCCATGAAAGCAGAAGAAGTGGGGGGGGGGGAATGAATGAATGAATGAATGAATTAATTAAATAATTTCAATAACAATGTATTCAGGAAGTTAAAGGTAGTTACAATATTTTCATTATAAATCCTTTGAGGTTGGATTGAAAAGATAACATCAGTAAGTAAACACTGAAACAAATTGAGTACAATCTAAGTCCAAGGGGAGCTTACTGTGTTACTCCCGGATCCAGAGATTTGAAGTTTTTGTTAATTTTTGAATTCAGAAAAAACAACTGAACAAAGTGACACAAAAGCAGAGGGCGCATTTACAGGTTTGTATCAACTGTTGCAGCAGCAGAACTGACTATAGAAGACCAGACATGACATAAGTAGTGCAATGAAAAGGGAACTGGGTTCAAAATATCACTTAATTCCCACTTGCCTTTATCTCTAGAACAAACTGAATTTTACCCAAATTTGTTATACCCTTAGGAAGCAATGTTATACATGTTTTATCGCAGTCTATTGACACTGATGATACAGTAGAGCTTCTCCTGAGACCATCTGTGAAATTACAGAAGCTGCTGAAACTTCTGAGAGCCTTCAGTATTCTCCCTGGGTGTCCAGGCACTGCATTTGCTTGTTTGCTTTTGCCCTATTATTCTTTTTTGTTCAAATAAAGTAAAAAGGCTATGTAAAAAGAATCACTTATTCTTTCACTGCCTTATTTCATGTAAAACATTCAGATTTCAAGGAAGTAATTATTATATTTCAAGTTGTCTACTTTGATCACAGAGCATTCATGATAACACTGAATCTGATTTGAAATGTAAAACTGACTGAAGAAAATGGAGGACTATATAAAGAACACAAATCAGCTCCATGGGTCCCATAATAACTCCAGGCTTCCAGTGGTGGAGTGAAGGATGAGGACACAGCAGGCATTCTGCCATAAATTAGATCCGAAAATAGCCATCAAGAAACAGGTGATTTATAGTATACACTGTATACTGAAACCAATAAAATATCAGTGTGATAATGGAAAATCTACAGTATATTATTGTCAATGATTATGTCAAAATATAAAGTTTATACTAGTAAACCAAACTGATTTTACTTATTTCACAAGAACAACATCTGCATCCATACTGTAATAGAATACCAGAGCACATGCTTCAGATTTGAACTGCCAGGCAGGAGGCCAAGAGGAAGACCAAAGAGGAGGTTTATGGATGTAGAGAAAGACGACATGAAGGTAGTTGGTGTGAGAGAAGAGGATGCAGAAGACAAGGTTAGATGGAGGCAATTGATTTGCTGTGGCGACCCCTGAAGGGAAAAGCCGAAAGCGAAAAAAAAAAAAAGATGATGCAAAGATAAAGACAGAAGATGATGATGATGATGATGATGATGATGATGATGAAAAAGACAACCAACAACGCAATGCTGTTCCAGTCGTGACATCAGCGTGTTACTACAGGGTAGAGTCAAGTAGTCCACACTTGAGACCTGAATATGTTGCAGCTATACGGACATTTTCCTAAAGACAACCTGAGTGCTATCTATTATCTATCTAAGCCCATCGCTCCCCGTCAACAACAGTCCACCAGAGTACTCTGTCCAGTGCCACTCTTTCAAGCTGATTCCATGTCTTTCCCATCCATTGATGTTGGCATCGAGGTCACGGTGCCAGGTGTTTCTTGGCCTTCCTATTTTTCGTTTCCGTTGTTGATTTTACTTCAGTGCCTGCCTTGTGATGTTGTTGGCTGGCTTTCTCAGAGTGTTCCCAATCCATCTCCATCTTCTGCGCCGGATCTCGTCGTCAGCTGGCAGCTGGTTGGTTTGCTGCCACAGATATTTGCAGGCCACTGTATCTGCAGGATCCTTCTCAGGCAACTGTTGATGAAGGCCTGCACTTTCTTGATAATGGTCTTCGTAGGCGTCCATATCTCGGCTCCTTACAGAAGGACTGACTTGACGTTGGAGTTGAACAGCCTGATCTTTGTCCAAATTGACACCACTTTGAAATCCCACATCTTCTTAAGCTGGAAGTATGCTTTCCTCGCTTTGCAGGTTCTTGCTCTAACATCTCAGTTTGTGATGCCCTGTCTGTCAATGATGCTGCCCAAATTGTGAAGGTTTCTAACTCTTCTAACTCGCTCCCACGAAGCATGGCTGGGTCCTTGCTTCTTGTATTGATCTTGAGGATCTTGGTCTTGTCTTCATCAATCTTGAAGCCAACTTGTGATGAGGTGGCTGCCAGCTCTGTTGTCTTATCCTGCATCTGCTGGTGTCTGTGGGAAAGCAGGAAGTCTATGTCCTCTACCTGGTCAAACAGTGTCCACTGAATTCCATTGTATTCTGTCTGCTGTTGATGTCTTCATAGTTCAGTCCATTGTCAGAAGGAATAGGAAAGGTGACAAAATATACCCTTGTCCGACTCCAGTCTTCATGCTGAAGCTGTCTGTCAGTTGACCTCCATTAATCACTCGGCACGTCATTCCCTCGTAGGAATTCCTATTTAGGCTGACCAGCTTAGTTGGCACTCCTTAATGACATAGCAGCTTCCAGAGGGTATTACAATCCACACTATAGAAAGCCTCGTAGTCAATGTAGTTGATGTACAGCAAGGACTCCCACTCTAAAGACTGCTCGACAATGATGAGCAAGGTGGCAATCTGGTCAATGCATGATCTGTTCTGGTGAAATCCAGCTCACTCCTCTCAGAGGTGGGGATCGACAGCAGCTTTCACTCTCAAGCAGAATCCTGTTGAAGACTTTTCGAGGCACCAGCAGGAGCGTTATTCCTCTGTAGTTGGAGAAATTGCTGAAGTCTAATTTCTTGGGTAGCTTGATGAGGTAGCTTTCCTTCCAGTCCGCTAGTACTTCTACTTCTCATACACTCAACAAAAACATAAACGCAACACTTTTGTTTTTGTTCCCATTCTTCATGAGATGGACTTAAAGATCTATAATTCATTCCAGATACACAAAATTCCCTATTCTCTCAAACATTGTTCACAAATCTGTCTAAATGTGTGATTGTGAGCACTTATGCTTTGCTGAGATAATCCATCCCACCTCACAGGTGTGCCACATCAAGATGCTGATACGACATCATGATTAGTGCACAGGTGTACCTTATACTGCCCACAATAAAAGGCCACTCTGAATCAGTGCGACTGTTAAATATATTTGGGAGCACTGGTGCGACTAGGGAAAAAAAGCTGGTGCGCCTTTTTTTCTCTTCTCTTTCGCTCTTTCTCTCTCCATAGAGCAGGAGTCACCTAATGGCAGACCTCGATCCAGATCCGGACCGCGTGATGGTTCTTACCGGACCCGTGACCACTCCATGATAAATTCACGAGAGTAGATTTTCTTTGCACTTTTTTTACTTGCAGTTTGCGGCTACAGACGGCGGGCGCTGCGCCTCCAGTTAATACGGTAATAGCGCCACTCAGTTCAGCCAATCAAATTGTTTGTCTACCCTGTGCTGTCAGCGTACCAGGAAGTGAGACAGCTCGCTACCGCTGTGAGTTTACTGCTACAGCAGGAGCACAAAAGAAGGAAGACAGCATAGCTCCAAACGAAGGGAGGTTAACGAGGAAAACCGCTGGTTAGCAATGAGTGGACGAAATTTATGTTTATTCCTCCGTCAGGCAGTTCAAAACTTTTTTACCTCATATGGTCTGAACACGGAGCATGAATTAAAAGTGGTAACATGAACCGCCACGATGCAACAAAGCACAGACCTTATGTGCAGAATTATCCCCTGAAGTCCAAGCTGAGGGCAAAATGACTGAGAAAAATGCAAATGAATTTTCACTGAAGGCATGGTGGAGTTTGGTCAACATAAAACCTATTTTAGTGATGGGACAGTTGTGAATAAATGCTTAAAAGGTGTTGTTGACATTTTGTTTGGGGAAAAACAGAAGGATGAGATGTGTGGAAAAACTCCCAATGTCAGCTTCAACAGCAACCAGAAAAATCAGAAATATTAACAGCTTGATGCAGCTATTCAGAGAGCACCATGCATATCTGTGGCCATTGATGAGTTATAGTTTTTGTGTGTGTGTCAGGTTCCTTCACAAAGATAAGGAGCTCTTTGTTGAGTGTAACACCACTCTGAAACACACACAAGGAGAGAGGACATATTACAGCAATAAAAGATGCTAATCAAGTCCAGTGGTCTCTTTCACCAACATTACAGAGACCACCACAAGGTGACCACCACAAGGTGTACACAGGCACACCTTGCATACCAGGTTACTTGTGTACAAGTAAATTACTGGCAGGCCACATGCCCCTTTCTGTCATGAAGTTCTGTTTGCATTTTTCCCTGAAAGAGCCAGTTTTTATTCATGCTTTCTGAACATGTCAATGTTTTTTTTTACTTGAAGTGTCGGCCTTCAGTTTTTTAGGCTGGGATATCTTTAATTTACGAAGAAAAGCATTATTCAGCTCTTTTTGCACTTCATTTTTTTAATTCTGAGGTTTGTGTGTTCTTCAATCTAACATTAAGGCTTAAAATTTATTTGCCTGGGTCTACTTTTATTTATGGTGAGGTAAAAGAGCTAGCTGTGCACTCACTTAAACATATCCTGCATTGAAAATTGATAATAAATGATAATGTGGATATAGTGGCCGGCAAAAGACACCAACTGGACATGGTTTCGGAGCTTTACTAAGAGGAAATTTTTCTAACAGGACCTCCGTGACCTTAAATTGAATACCCCTGGTGTAGAGGGCTCTCCTGAGGAGAACTTTGTTGCTGGGCCTTCAGTGAAAAGGTGGATGAGAGAGGGACTGAGAGCCAGGAGACCCAACTAATGTTACAAACATGTTTACAAAAGTGTTGACGGTTCTGTAATAAAATACATGCCATGTTACATATATTGTCTGTACGCCTTGCTTTTGGGTAGGTGATCCTGAAGTCTTTGCTGGTGCTACTAACTTCTAAATTTGGGAGCACCAGTGCTACCAAGAAAAAAGTTAATTTCAAAGCCTGCTTAAGAACTTTATGCAAGCTGACGTACTTCTGCCTCTTTGTTGTTGTTTCCACCCAGTTCTTCTTCAGCTTCAGTCTGGCTACTAGCAGGTGGTGATCAGATTTGACATCTCCTTTTCTAATCATTACATTCTGTAGGGACCTACTGAATTTCTTGGCCATGCAGATGTGATCAGTCTGGTTCTGAGTCACTAATCCGGTGATACCCAGGTAGCCTTGTGTATTCTTCTGTGGGGGAAAGTGCTACCACCGATGACCAGGTTATTCACTGTACAGAAGCCTGCAAACATCTCATCGTTCTCATTCATCTCACCCAGTCCGTGTCTTCCCATAACTTCCTTATATCCGGCGTTGTCTTGTCCATTCTTGGCATTAAGATCACCCATGAGGATGTTAACATCTTTCTCTAGGTACTTGGCCATGACATTTTGCAGTCTGTCATAGAACTGGTTCTTAGGCTGCGTTCAGACTGCAGGCATATCAGATTTCCTTCCATATTTGATTTTTAGAGCTGAAGGTTCACAATGTTTTAGCAAGTGTTCTTGCTCCGTTCAGACTGGGCCACATTATAGGCCGATCTGACAGGTTGCCGTAACAACGACGTCGGGGCAGAGGCGATGATTAGTGCGTGTAATGTGTAAGGTCATATACAGTGCCTTGCGAAAGTATTTGCCCCCTAAAGAACTTTTTGACATTTTGCAACATTTCAGGCTTCAAACTTAAACAAACTGAAAATATTTTTTTAAGTATCAACAACATGTGAGACACAATCGTGAAGCAGAAACAAATGTCTTCAACATTTTATATTGTGTTTACAAATAAAAAAACTGAAAAGCAAGACGTGCAAAAACATTTGCCCTCTTTGATCTAATACTTCCCTTCCTTGAGTGGTCACCTTATCGTGGTGGAGGGGTTTGTGTGTCCCAATGATCCTAGGAGCTAAGTTGTCTGGGGCTTTCTGCCCCTGGTAGGGTCACCCATGGCAAACAGGTCCTAGGTGAGGGACCAGACAAAGTACTGCTCAAAGACCCCATATGATGACAAAAAACACTGACACACGTTTTCCCTTGCCCGGATGCGGGTCACCGGGGCCCCCCTCTGGAGCCAGGCCTGGAGGTGGGGCTCGAAGGCGAGCGCCTGGTGGCCGGGCCTGCACCCATGGGGCCCGGTCGGGCGCAGCCCGAAAGGACAACGTGGGTCCCTCTTCCCATGGGCTCACCACCTGTGGGAGGGGCCATAGGGGTCGGGTGCATTGTGAGCTGGGCGGTGGCCGAAGGCAGGGACCTTGGCGATCCGATCCCCGGCTACAGAAGCTGGCTCTTGGGACGTGGAATGTCACCTCTCTGGCAGGGAAGGAGCCTGAGCTGGTGTGTGAGGTTGAGAAGTTCCGACTAGATATAGTCGGGCTCACCTCCACACACAGTTTGGGCTCTGGTACCAGTCCTCTCCAGAGGGGTTGGACTCTCTTCCACTCTGGAGTTGCCCATGGTGAGAGACGCCGAGCAGGTGTGGGTATACTTATAGCCCCCCGGCTTGGTGCCTATACATTGGGGTTCACCCCGGTGGACGAGAGGGTAGCCTCCCTCCGCCTTCGGGTGGGGGGCCGGGTCCTGACTGTTGTTTGTGCGTATGCACCAAACAGCAGTTCAGAGTATCCACCCTTTTTGGAGTCCTTGGAGGGGGTGCTGGAGAGCGCTCCCACTGGGGACTCCATCGTTCTGCTGGGGGACTTCAATGCTCACGTGGGCAATGACAGTGAGACCTGGAAGGGTGTGATTGGGAGGAACGGCCCCCCCGATCAGAACCCGAGCGGTGTTCAGTTGTTGGACTTCTGTGCTTGTCACGGACTGTCCATAACGAACACCATGTTCAGACATAAGGGTGTCCATATGTGCACTTGGCACCAGGACACCCTAGGCCGCAGTTCGATGATCGACTTTGTGGTCGTATCATCGGACTTGCGGCCGCATGTCTTGGACACTCGGGTGAAGAGAGGGGCGGAGCTGTCAACCGATCACCACCTGGTGGTGTGTTGGCTCCGATGGTGGGGGAAGATGCCGGTCCGACCTGGCAGACCCAAACGTATTGTGAGGGTCTGCTGGGAACGCCTGGCGGAATCCCCTGTCAGAAGGAGTTTCAACTCCCACCTCCGGCAGAACTTCACTCACGTTCCGAGGGAGGCGGGGGACATTGAGTCTGAGTGGACCATGTTCCGCGCCTCCATTGTCGAGGCGGCCGACCGCAGCTGCGGCCGTAAGGTGGTCGGTGCCTGTCGTGGCGGCAACCCCAGAACCCGTTGGTGGACATCAGCGGTAAGGGATGCCGTCAAGCTGAAGAAGGAGTCCTATCGGGCCTTTTTGGCCTGTGGGACTCATGAAGCAGCTGATAGGTACCGGCAGGCCAAGCGGAATGCGGCTTTGGTGGTTGCTGAGGCAAAAACCCGGGCGTGGGAGGAGTTCGGTGAGGCCTTGGAGGACGACTTCAAGACGGCTTCGAAGAGATTCTGGTCCACCATCAGGCGTCTCGGGAGGGGGAAGCAGTGCAGCATCCACACTGTATATAGTGGGGATGGGGAGCTGCTGACCTCAACTCGGGACGTTGTGACTCGGTGGGGAGAATACTTCGAAGACCTCCTCAATCCCGCAGACACGCCTTCCCATGAGGAAGCAGAGTCTGGGTTCTCTGAGGCGGGCTCTCCTATCTCTGGGGTTGAGGTCACCGAGGTAGTTAAAAAGCTCCTCGGCGGCAGGGCCCCGGGGGTGGATGAGATCCGCCCGGAGTTCCTAAAGGCTCTGGATGTTGTGGGGCTGTCCTGGTTGACACGCCTCTGCAACATCGCGTGGACTTCGGGGACAGTGCCTCTGGATTGGCAGACTGGGGTGGTGGTCCCCCTTTTTAAGAAGGGGGACAGGAGGGTGTGCTCCAACTACAGGGGCATCACACTCCTCAGCCTCCCTGGTAAGGTCTATTCAGGGGTTCTGGAGAGGAGGGTCCGTCGGGAAGTCGAATCTCGGATTCAGGAGGAGCAGTGTGGTTTTCGTCCTGGCCGTGGAACAGTGGACCAGCTCTACACCCTCCGCAGGGTCCTTGAGGGGGCATGGGAGTTCGCCCAACCAGTCTACATGTGTTTTGTGGACTTGGAGAAGGCGTTCGACCGTGTTCCTCGGGGGGTTCTGTGGGGGGTGCTTCGGGAGTATGGGGTACCGGACCCCTTGATAAGGGCTGTTCGGTCCCTGTACGACCAATGTCAGAGTTTGGTCCGCGTTGCCGACAGTAAGTCGGATTCGTTTCCAGTGAGGGTTGGACTCCGCCAAGGCTGCCCTTTGTCACCGATTCTGTTCATAACTTTTATGGACAGAATTTCTAGGCGCAGCCAAGGCGTTGAGGGTGTTCGGTTTGGTGGCCTCAGTATCGCGTCTCTGCTTTTTGCAGACGATGTGGTGCTGTTGGCTTCATCAAGCCGTGATCTCCAACTCTCACTGGAACGGTTCGCAGCCGAGTGTGAAGCGGTTGGGATGAGAATCAGCACCTCCAAATCTGAGACCATGGTCCTCAGTCGGAAAAGGGTGGAGTGCCCTCTCCAGGTTGGGGATTAGATCCTGCCCCAAGTGGAGGAGTTCAAGTATCTTGGGGTCTCGTTCACGAGTGAGGGTACAATGGAACGGGAGATCGACAGGCGGATCGGTGCAGCGTCTGCAGTGATGCGGACTCTGTATCGGTCTGTCGTGGTGAAGAAGGAGCTGAGCCGAAAGGCAAAGCTCTCGATTTACCGGTCGATCTACGTTCCTACCCTCACCTATGGTCACGAGCTATGGGTCGTGACCGAAAGAACGAGATCCCGGATACAAGCGGCCGAAATGAGTTTCCTCCGTAGGGTGTCCGGACTCTCCCTTAGAGATAGGGTGAGGAGTTCGGCCATCCGGGAGGGACTCAGAGTCGAGCCGCTGCTCCTCCGCATCGAGAGGAGCCAGATGAGGTGGCTCGGGCATCTGGTTAGGATGCCTCCTGGACGCCTCCCTGGTGAGGTGTTCCGGGCACGTCCTACCGGGAGGAGGCCCCGGGGACGACCCAGGACACGCTGGAGAGACTATGTCTCCCGGCTGGCCTGGGAACGCCTTGGGATTCTCCCGGAGGAGCTGGATGAAGTGGCTAGGGAGAGGGAAGTCTGGGCTTCCCTGCTTAAGCTGCTGCCCCCGCGACCCGACCCCGGATAAGCGGAAGAGAATGGATGGATGGATGGATGGATGGATCTAATACTTTGTACAACCTCCTTTTGCTGCGATCAAAGCCGCAAGTCTTTTTGGATAATATGTCTCTGAGTTTTCCACATCTTAAGAGAGAAATATTTGGCCATTCGTCCTTACAAAACAGCCCAAGTTCTTTAAGGTTTGATGGCGATCGTTTGTGCATAGCAATTTTCACATCTTTCAACAGATGCCCTATTGGATTGAGCTCTGGACTTTGGCTTGGCCAGTCTAACACCTTTATATGGTTAGTTTTAAACCATTGTAGATTTGGCTTTATGTTTAGGATCGTTTTCCTGTTGGAAGGTGAACCTCCACCCCATCCTCAGGTCATTTGCAGACTCCAACAGATATTCTGGCAGAATTGCCCTGTATTTGGCTCCATCCATCCTCCCATCAACTCTGACAATCTTCCCAGTCCTTGATGAAGAAAAGTGACCCCAAAGCATGATGCTGCCGCCACCATGTTTGACAGTGGGGGTGGTGTTTTCAGGGTAATGTGCAGTGTTAATCTTACGCCAAAAGTAACGTTTGACATCCAGTCCAAAAAGTTCCATTTGGGTCTCATCTGAGCAGAGCACTTTTATTCCACATGTCATCTGTGTCTCCCATGTGGCTTCTTGCAAACTCATAACGGGCATTTTTATAGTTTTCTTGCCGAAATGGCTGTCTTCTTGCCACTCTTCCACAAAGGCCAGCTTTATGTAGAGTACAACTAATAGTTGTCTTATGGACAGATTGTCCCACCTCAGCTGTGTATGTCTGCAGATCATTCAGCGAGATCATGGGCCTCTTAGTTGTTTCTCTTAGTTTCCTCCTTTTTTGGGCTGAAATTTTAAAGGGACGGCCAGGTCTTGGTAGGTTTGCAGGTTTTATGCTCTCTCCATTTTGATATTATTGCTTGCACAGTGCTCTGGGAGATGTTTAAATATTGAGAAATCATTTTGTATCCCATTCCTGCTTTGAACTTTTCCACAACTTAATCCTGGATCTGCCTGGAGTGTTCTTTGGTTTTCATGATGCTGTTTTTTCTCCAGTGTTCCTTTCACAGACCTCTGAGACCATCACAGAGCAGGTGCATTTAAACGGAGACCAAATGACACACAGATACACTCTGTCATTGTTAGTCATTTAGGTCAACATTGGATCATTCAGAAGTCATCTGGGATCTTCTCGATCCGGTTGGCTGAGCTGAGAGAACAGGGGGCATATATTTTGCACGTTCGTCTTTTCAAGGCTTTGTCAAAAAGCATAAAATGTATGAATTTCATTCCACTTCACAATTTGGTCCCATATGATTCTTCACAAATATTTCCACTTGTTTGTCTTTATGTTTGAAGCTCGAAATGTGACAAAATTTCATGAGGGAGCGAGAGTGAAGGTAGACATACAGCAAATATGTATTGGTGGAGTCCAACTTGTGCCGACCGCAAGAGGACAGCAGTCTTGATATGAGCCTTAATAATTTTGTCAAAACATCCTAATCGTGTGCTTCCTGACAAAAACACAAAATACGAGCAAAGATAGCAAAGTAATTGCTAAGGGGGAAAAAACCAATGTCAGGTCAGATGTGACGGAAATAAAGCCTTGTTCTTTCTCTCAAATGCAATAAATCTAAATGAGGGTTCAGAGACGGTGTGATTAATTGTCCTGCTACTACAAAACAGAACAATTAATGACGTTGTGCCACAAAAAAATAAATAAAACTTCTGCAGGGGACAGAGTGGTTAAGAGGAGAATATCTAGCACTTCAGTTCAATTTGCTTTGTTCTACTTCTTTATGGTCTCTGCAGTTAACAAACTGTTAACAAACGGTGCCTTAATATATTGGTTATTTCTTTCTAGCACATATTCCTCAATACTGTTATTTAATGACCATTTATGTATTTGTTTGTATGAGCCACTCTTGACTTCCTGTTTTCATTATAAGTATCCAAGCTACATGATAGAGTACTGAAATGTATACAGCTGCATCAAAGAAAAAAAAAAATTCTGCAAACTGAGTAAGTAAATTAGGACATCACTATGTAAACATTGTCTCAACACACAAAAAAAAAAAAAAACAGGTCATGATTCCTTATTAGTGCAATAAACATGTCTGATTTATGTGCAATTTCACAAACTCTGGATTCAGTGTAGAAATAACTGGAAACATAAAGGAAGAAAAGGAGTTAGTTAAAGCAAATGTACTAACCTTTGGTTTCTGTTCCTGCATGCATTAAGACAGATCACGCATCCAAAAGGAAGTTGCAAGAAGAAAGGAGAGAAACCAAGAAGACAATCAAAAGACAGATGAGCCAGTTAATATATATATATATAAAGACTTTTTATCCATACAAACAAAGCAAGAGATCATAGAAAAGCATGAAAAGGAGATGCGCTTGGTTGATCTCGCCAAAGAATATGGCCTTAATGCATCTACAATCGACACGTTATTAAAACAAAAGGAATTTTAAGGAGTTTAAGGCATTGCGTGGGTGGTTGTTAGAGAAGTTCAAAAGGAGGACTGGAATTCACTCTGTTGTTCGGCATCGTGAGGCAGGAGCACATGAACCAAAGTGGGCAAAAAACAATGAGGACAACTGTTAAAAGGTAAATGACCGTCATTATTATTCTTTATTCTTTGTTTTTTACATTATGCAAAACTCTCATTTGTTGTGTAATAATCTAATTGTAACATGTATTTGTTACATGTTTTAAAGCATTTTTATGCTTTATAAAACATTTATGTCTGAATTTTTTGGGGCTTGGAACCAATTAGGGCATTTGCATGGAAAACGCGTCTCTACTTACGTAATTTTCTACTTATGTAATTTCTTCCGGAACCAATTAATTTGGTAAGTAGAGGTACCACTGTATGTATAAAGTTCGGTGGAATGTTTTTATGTGACTGTTCCTGTTAAACTTGAAAATCGATATACGAATTGACGGCTCTCTGCTGCTTTTAAAGGTTCTATAATTGAGGGTCATAATACAATTTCCTCCGGGATTAATAAAGTATCTATCTATCAATCCTAGCCAAGTTAATAAAAGGAACTACTGTACTGTTGGGAAGAAGATTATGATGAGAATAAAAAGTAGCTATAAGTAAGCAAATCATTTTGTCAAAGAAATTATGCCAATGTACCTTTTTGAGAATATTAAAAGGAAAGCTGAGAGTGACAGGATAAGTGTATCCTGAATGAAAATGGAATGCAACCTCTCAGATGGTTTCATGAATGATCATCAGTCACAAGCAAACACTATTTACTGTATAAAGACCAAACTACAAAGCTTGCTTCTTTTTTTCTCCATCTATAGCATGCTAAATGGGCTGTCACTTTCCCAGAGTTTACTGCTAGTCTGCAATTGCTCGATTAATCCAGAGACAAAACCTTGGGACACTTTATCACAGCATACTGACTGAGAACATATGATGATCTGGTCCTGACCCTTTGCCAACAACCAAATCCAACTCTGAATAGAGAACCCCTGAAAGATACAACTAGTTTGAATGCAATGTCAACTCAAATAGGAATGTTTTACTCCTCAAAACACAGTAATATATATACCTGCTTGATGTGTAGTCCCTTAATTCATTTATTACTTTCAGAGACAACAAAAATTATTACTAATAGTTTTTTAATCATTTATGTATTCATTTATTTATATGTAATTAAGTTTAGGACTGTAAAGACAACAAAAGTCTCCATCCAAACTCAAGATTTTGTGCGTAGGATTGTACAAAACCTCCTTGTGAAAACCGAAGGAAGCTTCAAGAAATATGAATTCATTTTTAATAAGCAAAACCTAGTGAATACTGTTTCATACTGTGTCATTTTAATGTTTAATGATGATCCAGATGCCGCTGCTCTTAAGTGAGATGAAACATGATGCTACGTGGTTGTGTTAATAAGAAGACAAGCACTCTCTCTCTCTCTCTCTCTCACACACACACACACACACACACACACACACACACACACACACACACACACACACACACACACACACACACACACACACACACACACACACACACACACACACACACACACACACACACACACACACACACTCTGCACAGAAGGGAGGAGACAGGAAGGAATACAGAGTATCGACTAAAACAATGACAAATCGAGTCCATCAAATATTATATCCCATTTTAACAGAATCTTGAAGAAATTACATGTATAAGTAACAAACGAAGCAACCAGCACCTTGCAGAAGGCAGCACTTTTAGATGCCTCTTTATATGACAGGAAATGTGATTCATGATTACCGTGATAGGAAAATGTACATATGTGAACAATACACTTGTCTGCTGATGGATGTCCTTTCCTTTCCTTGTTCAGAGAACACCTGCGGTCACCAAATGGCGCACCGCGGTCCGGATCCGGACCGCATGATAGTTCTGTCAGGACCCGTGACTACTCCACGATAAATTCACAAGAGTAGATTTTCTTGGCGCATTTTTTTCTACGGTTGCGGCTACACACGGTGGGCGCTGCTACTTCAGCTAATACGGTAATAGCGCCACTCAGTTCAGCCAATCAGATCGTTTGTTTTACCTGCTCTGTCAGCGCACCTGAAAGTGAGACAGCTCGCTGCCGCTGAGTTTATTGCTACAGGAGCACAGAGGAAGGGAGACGGTGAAGACAGAAGAGCTCTAAACGAAGGGAGGTTAATGAGGAAAACCACTGGTTAACACTGAGTGGACGGAGAAATGTATATTTATTCTTCCGTCAGGTAGTTCAAAACCATTTTACCTCATATAGTCTGAATACATAGCACTAATTAATTACTTAATGTGAAGCACCACTACGAAACAAAGCACAGAGCTTTTGCACAGAATTATCTCCTGAGGTCCGAGCAGAGGGCAAAATAACCGAGGAAAATGCAAACGAATATTCACTTGAGGCATTATGGATTTTGGGGCAGCATAAAACATATTTTAGTGATGAGACAGTTGTGAATAAGTGCTTAAAAGCTGTTGTTAACACATTGTTTGAAGGAAAACAGAAATATGAGATGTATGGAAAAACTCCCAACGTCAGCTTCAACAGCAACCAGAAAATCAAAAATATTAAAAGCTTGATGCAGCTATTAAGAGAGCACCATGAATATATGTGGCCTTGATGAGGGGTAGCTTCTGTGTGTGTCAGGTTCCTTCACAAAGATAAGGCACTCTTTGCTGAGTGTAACACCACTATGAAACACAAACAAGAGAAAAGAACCAACATGCAGCAATAAAAGAGATGTTGACAAAGTCTAGTGGTCTCTTTCACCAACATCACAGAGACCACCACATGCCTTCTGAACATGTTAATGTTTTGTAGTTGAAGTTTTGGCCTACAGTTCTTTAGGCTGGGATATCTTTAATTTAAGAGAAAAAAGATTATTCAGCTTCTTTTACACTTTATTTTTAATTTTGGGGTTTGTATGTTCTTCAATCGAACATAAAAGCTTGAAATTTATTTGCCTGGGTCTACTTTTATTTATGGTGAGGTAAAAAAGCTATCTGTGCACTCAGTTAAACATATCCTGCATTGAAAATTGATAATAAATGATAATGTGGACATAGGGACTGGCTATAAGACACAAACTGGACTTAGTTTCGGACCTTATACTAAGAGGAAAATTTTATAACTGGACCTCCGTGACTTTTAATTGAATACCCCTGATCTATGGTGTGGGTGGTCTTGTGTGCCTTGAGAGGAGAGGCATAGAGTTGTGGCAGGTAGATAACATGTGGATGAATAATTCAAATTGGCATAATATAGCTCAGTCGGCGACAGGACAAGCAAGTAAAAAACAAGACATGAATAAATCATCAGAGGAAGAACTAATAGACCAAGCAAATGAGAGAGCAAGACTGATTGCATTTCATGCTTGTGCCTGCTTTAACTTTGATCATTCCACCAACATTGGACATGAATATTCCAGCTCTTACAAGCCATGCTGATATTTGAGGATATAACTGTATGATGGCTTATCTTGCAGCGTTGCCATCAGGAATAAAAGCTAAGACATTTGACATTGGGCTAGAGGTAGGGAACACCCTGGACAAGCTGCCATTTCATTAGGAATTTTACTTTTGGCTCATTTTGCCTTCAAAGTACAGCCTGACAGACATTAACAGCATTAGTTTCTTGGCACGGATGTTCTCTTTGTGTGAGCCTATTTGAACACATAAATTAATTCACTATGTTGGAGGCAGAGGAATTGGCCCAACAGATATAATTTTCGAGTCAACACTTATGAAGGCAGTTGCAATGTAACGTTTTTCTGTGAGCAAGCAATGAGCAACAGTCAGAGCTTGCTGATCTGCCCTGACCGTACTGTTATTCATGACTGCATGGTCACAAAAGCTCTCAGGGATATAACAGTAACCAAGAGCTTCAAACATCTTGGCCTCCACCACAGTGATTGGAAGTGTTTTGGCTTTGAGCGGCATACGTCACACTTTCCTCAAGACCAGCAACATGATCTTAGTGCTTTCACTTTATTATTTATTAATTATGTAGAGTAAATGCAGAGGATTGTCACAGTTAATATTAGCCCAGGGGATTACAATCTCCAGCTAAGCTGTTTACACACAAACACACACGTATATTCATATGTATATGTATGTATGTATACAGTATACATACAGTATATTGTATATACATGAGCACGGCATATATTTTGGATTTTCACTTGTATTTCAATAAAAATGTGGACAGCGCGATGGCTCATGTACGTATGTGTACGCACACACACACATATATGCAGTATATATATATATATATATATATATATATATATATATATATATATATATATACAGTAATCCAGCCACATGATACTGTATGAGCATTCTATTGGCTGACAGAATCCGGAAGTGCGCTGCGTCCCGAGACTCACGGAACACAGCGCACTTCCGCACGTTAAAGAAACACTTAAAAGCGCTTTAAACAATCTGTAAGAGTGTGGCAAAAGATAATACAGATATAAGGTGGTTTAATATCGGTATGGAAGGGTTCATGCATGTTTAAATTACTGTAAATAATAAGATAGTTTGCCGCTATGTCGTGGAATTCATAATTTGCGTGTGGTTCCTGGAAATCATTAACCGCGAGTAATGAGGGCGCACTGTAGTTCGCCGCAATATCGCAGAATTTCGGTATTTACGGGTGGTCCTGGAACACATTAACTACGAGTAACAAGTGTGGCAGGATAGCGCTACACTCCCCACCGTGAGGGGCAGTGTGGCAGACAATCAGCGAGTGGCTACCTATAAGTAGACCTAGTCGGACCCTTCTCCGTCCTTTCCGCTTCCTCTCCCTCCTTTACGGAGCCAACAGCCGTGCGTGGCAGCGTCTTGCGGTCAGCCGATTGGGTTTCAAAACAAAGGTAGGCATGCTTGCTCTACTCGATTTATTCCATGTATGGGCCCCGTGCTTACTCCGGTTTTGCTCCGTCTGGCAGTGTGGTGTTACCGGGAGCTGGGCTGTCTCCCTTGGGCCAGTGTGCGGGCGGTGCGCTCTCTGAGGGTAGGACACTTAGTTGTCTGCCTTTTATATCAAGCTACTGATGGTCTGTGGTGTATTGTGGATTATGATTCTCTCCCAGCCATCGCTGGTGTAGTCTGGGTTGCTGGCTTCCGCCTCCTGCCGAGTGCGACACCTCGATCCTGCCCTCCATTAGGAAATGCTTATTTGTAACTTTTGTTATTTCGTAATGTCCTATATCCATAATTTAATTAGGTTAATTTGTTTATTTTGCAGTGCGCGACCGTCATTGCCGCTGTGAGCCTCGCTGCTGTTTAGGTTCTTCGTTCTTCTTCTTTCTCCTTCGTCTGTGTGTCTGCTCTGGGGTTCAGCTCGTCTGGAGACTTTATCACCGTAATTCGGCACTGATTCGGCCCATATCGGACTAGGCTCCATTAACGGTGGTCAAAGTTACGGCATTAACAAAAGTTCTCAACATGAGCCAAGAGAGGGCGTCCGACCGTCTCAGATGCTGAGCCATCACCTCTGGAGATTGGTTTTAATTAGAGGGGCAGACTCTTTCTCAAATCTTTGAGTTTATTCATTTTTTATTTCTTTCGTTGAATTATTATTGATAAGTTTTGTGGGTTATATTTGATTTATTGTTTAGTAACCTTTTCTTCTCCTCTTTTTGATAATTTGTGTGTTAGAACAGTTTATTTTGGGGTTACTGACATTTGGTTATAGTGTATCAGGGTTGCCTTGATTTTGTTTCTAATGGTGTTCTTTTTCTTTGACAGGTGCTGAGGGCCCAGAGCGGCAGCGGTTCCCCTGGTGTTGGTTCCTTATTCACATTTTTTTTGGTTTGCTATGTCACAGGTGCAGTGTAGCTTTTGGATCTCTCCCCTTTTTGTTACCGCTGTCGTGGTAAGCCCCAGCCCTGTCTCTTTTTTTGGTAATTCCTCATAACACTCCTTATAATCACATTCGTTAGTATTAATTTAGTCTGTTGCTCATTTTAAAATAATTGGTTAATAAAAGTCTTTTTATAATTAGAAATCACACTCTCGTCCTGTGGAATTTCTCGAACTGTGTGCCTTGGTCCAAATCGAAGCCTAGTCATTTGTAAATCTTGTTTATATCCTGGGGTGAAAGTCCCCAGGTGGCGTTGTCAGCAACTGCTTCACACCGCTCGCCTTGCCACACAAGGAATCACTGTAATTGCATAAATTCAAATCAAATATTTTAAGAGTCTGACCTGTTCGTTGTGAACAAAAAGTGAGAGCAACTCTGCTGAGTAATTCTGGTTTTGCATATTGGTCCTCATCAGCAAGCACCCAGAAACAACCTTTTGACATTTCCTGGGGACGAATCTGAAAACACATAAATAAATGCACAGTGTAAATACACTGTGTACTTTTTTTTTCCTCTATATTTTCACATTACTGTGGCTACAGTGCAAAATGGAAAAGTAAGAATATGCATGATTTGAATCAAATTGTAAGACATACATGTTACTAGACTATTCAGATTTGTTTTTTGTTTACAGTGGCAAATCTGTCAGTCTGAATAAATCCTTGGAATTATATTCCTCTTAACCAAACAACATACAAAAAGAATACAACGTGCAAGACTCCAGCTCAAGACATCCAATAGTTATCTCATTAAATGTCTCATTAACAAAAGATTTTGATTGGCCAGACATTGCTGAATCTTAGTCTGTGCAGCGGTGGATGATTTTGTTTCAAGTTTCATACAACTGACTTGTATAAAAGTGGCACAAAGACATAATTTTTGTAAGCACAGCATAGGGGTACATGGTGCATGTTGGATACTCACCCTGCAGTTATAAGAAAATGATTGCAATGTGTGAAGTTTTTGTGGAGGTGGTTAGGGGCCCTTTTTATCTGTCAGGTATGTTGTCATTATTGAAGTATGATGATTACAACGTTATATCACTTTTTTTGTTACCGGTTGAGCTACTCTGCATTTGTTAGCAGTGCATGGTCTTATTCAAGAAGAAGTTTTACAACAGCTTTGTCTCAAAGACACCATATGCTAGGGTTTCATACAGCTGTGCTATAAGTGTTTTTCGTGTCCTACTAAGAGGTTCACTTGGAAATTGAAGCATATGCTTTAGTTTGCCAAACACCTGTACTGCTCTTCATCTGAGATTTAATTATTAATCAAACTACAAACGAATACCACTTGTGGTGTGAACTAAAATTGCTCTGTGGAGAACATCTGCAGAATCCAAGGCCGTTCAGACAATAACACCTGATCATCTGTTATTTTTAATTACTGCTGTTTTGGCGCAGAGGTAGAAAGTTGGTTTTCTAAGACAACCATCTGTACTGTTCAGCCACTGCCAATGAACATCAGAAGCAATTGGAAACAGAGCAGAAAAGAGGACCATTATAAATATCTGTCCTGAATTCTGACTTTGTTGTCGCACTACTAGTTATGGGAAGAACCATCAAATAATGAGAAATTCTACATTTGTGTGTTTATGTAGTGATCTATTACACTTCAATGTATAGACTTTTTTATTATTCATTACGATGACTTAAAATTTTGTCTTGCATTGTCTTACCTTGGACCAATTTAAGCGTTTCATGGAGGTATCATGTTTGAAGTCCTTCTTAGGCTTGAGGCCATAAGGCAGCACATGTTGAGTTGGTGACCCTAGAGCACTCAAATATCCTAGAGGGGGTGGAGGGGGCGCGCCAAAAAGAGGAGGCACTCCGGGCGGAGGAGGTGGGGCGGGATATCCAGGTAAAGGAGACGGAGGAGGTTGAGGCAGGAGACCTGGTGCCGCCGGTGGTGGAGCAGGAGGTGGAGGTCCAGACAAGAGTGTGGATCCAACATGGGCGGAGGAGAGAGTAGCAGCTGCAGCTCCACACTGGTTGAGTTGTGAGATGAAGAAAGTGGCAACTAAACGTTTTTATCCAGTCTTGGAGACTACTATAAAATATTGTAAATATTTAACTAAAAGCAAGGGGATTTTTTTCTCTAATCACAGAATTTGCAAAGATATACTCCTCTTTGGCTGACCCTCTATCACCAACATATTCAAGCTATTACATTCGGTAATATTATAAGCTAAACCTGTAACATTAAGACACAAATTTTTTGGTCTCTATCCTCTATATATTCTAGGAAACATTCAATAATGGTTATACACAAGTGAGAAAACTTGTGAAAGACATAATCTCTTGTTCAACAGTTTTTTTCAGCATGTAAACAGAGTCTCGACAGAGTACAAATAGTCTGCTTCAATTTCTGAAGGCTTTCACAGTTTTACACTGATTATCGCCTTATTTTCAGATCATCTTCATTTGAATGTGTTCTTGACACACTCGTCTTCTACTCACAATTACGTTACAATATTTGTTGGCAGACATTTGAAGTAGAACCAAATAAGTTAAAACTCCTGCGTAAACTGTCATGCACAAATGTGTTTGAAGCAAAATGATAACTTGCTTTGACTCCTATGTTTGTAGAATTTGGTGCAAGTTGTCAGTTATCCAGGTTATGGTTATTCAAAGCTGTTTAAATCAATCCACTGAAGGGGAACCGAAAACTTGTGATAACCTGACTAAACCTTTATGAAGGCTCATTCAGCACTCTTCCTTCACGTCAAGGAAGAGGGACACTGATTTCAAGACACCAATGTTCAGATTTCGGACAAGGAGGACAGATGGTTTGAGAGAGAGAAAAAAGCCATCCATGTCAAAATGGAGAAGCCATCTCTGAACAGGGGGGGTGGTCTATGACATCACCATTCGCTCGTTTACAATCAGGTCCTTTGGAAACTCTCAAAGAGAATGCGTCAGTAGATTAACCCAGGTGATGGGTCTCATGCTAATGACACCCATTAGTAAGCACAGGCTTGGTGAAACTGGCATTTCAACGACCCCCTTTGACGAACCCTGGCCGCGCCATCAACCACTGTTGAGGAGCCAGATGGGTTTCAACTATGGTTGTTGGAATATGAATAGCACTGACCACACCGCACAGGGTTCATAAAGTGGGACAAGACCAGCCACCAGTAGAACTGAAGAAGCCTCTTGGATGAGAGATCAAACATCAAGAAACTTAAAGTCTAGTGGATTGATTTAAACAGCTTTGATTCCCATGTTTGTAATATGTCAAGTTCACCGGGTCACCATATCTCAGGATTTTGAACCGGTCAGCCGTTTAATTCGTTAAAATCTCCAAATTCTCACATCTCCAGTTTCTATCTAAAACACACTTGCAATTACTTATTCATCTGAAGCAAAACATCAAATGTTATAACCTGAGCTACAAGGCTAGGTAAATTGTATGATACAGAGAAAATGGCTTATTGATCCAGGCACCAGCTTTAGAGAGGCACAGTAAAGGTCAGCTCTGGGCCATTACCGCCCCTGCCTCTAGAGGAAAGAGCACCTTTGCTGAATTAACAAATGCAGATGTGTATTTGTTGGTGAGACTCACACAGTGTGTGTGTGTGTGTGTGTGTGTGTGTGTGTGTGTGTGTGTGTGTGTGTGTGTGTGTGTGTGTGTGTGTGTGTGTGTGTGTGTGTGTGTGTACTATCATTTTGAGTCATCATACTATTTGAGTATTCATTCAGTGCTTGCTCTCTCAAATTAAAAAATTATCAGAACAAAAAAAGAAATTCCTCTTACTCATCTGAGTGTTTACTTATCTAGCAGTACCAGGGCATGGGAGCAACTCTGTAGAATGTTGGGGTGGGGAGTTCAGTAGTAGGTCAGTGTTTTAGATCAAAGGGGGGGGGCGTCAGAATAAATTGTTTTTAAAACAATGTCCTCATATGGAGTAACAATCGACAAACACTAGGTCAGGATAGGTCAGTGTTCTCTTTCTATGGGGTGTAAAACTCGATCACACAAGGGACTAAAATTCAGATAATGTTGCAGGCCAAATAGATTTTACATTCACCTATAATAGTTTGGCTTGAAAAGTTTAACTTCACATGATTACAACTTCTTTTTCTAAAATATATTGGTGATTCAGTCTGGCTGTAGGCTTGACACATGCAGGTTCCGTGCCGCTATGGAGGCTCGATGAGAAAAATATTCACACTGTCAACCCCAAGAAACGAAAACCTATTCATAGTAAGTAAAAAATAATTTGAATCATGTTTTGATAAATTAAAAACATTTTGTCAAGTAATGAAAATTGAGAGGGGCATTTTCTCTGCTTACCTGGCCTGACTTGACAGCCAGCAGTTCAGCTTGAAGTTGAGCTATCTTTTCTTCATACCTTACCAGCTGATTCTGTGCCTGCTGTCTGTTAAGAAACTCCTCATCTAACTGAGAAGAAAAATGCATGTCCAGATCAATCACACAACTGTTCATTATTGTTGACTTACCATATTTTCCACACTATAAGGTGCACCTAAACGCCTAAAATTTTCTCATAAACCCGTAGTGCGCCTTATAATCCGGTGCGTGTTGTATATGGATTAATATTCATATTAATATTGGTTAAAAACATGATCGCTGAAAAAAACCCGGCAGTCTGGCCGCCAGTCATGCCGCACTCCTCCACCAGAGGCGCACCCTCACAAGGCACTCAGGCCCACGCCCCCTAACAACGGTAGTCAAGGGGGGTCACCGAAGTCCCAACTCTGACTGAGCTGCTCTCAGACGGTAGAGCAGACTGTAGGAGCACCGGTGATTACATAGCTAAACATAAGGAACTTTCAACAGTTCTATTAATAAAGGTTGACTGACGGACTGATCTCAGAATTTCCTAACTATTTGGCGTCGGAAATAACCCACTTTAAACTCAATTGGTCTTAAAAATGCCATTGTGCTGTCATCTGGAATCTAGCGACAGTCCATTCTATTAGTCTGTGGAAACACACGGAGAAACTGGCATAAAGGTGAATGAAAGACCCTCAAAAGCTGAACTTCCAGCCTTTTCTGAAATTTCAAGTCACTGTTAGACAAAGGTGCCAAAGGGTGTGCTGCAATTGATTTACAAATGTACTTAGCTCTGGGGGGGGGGGGGGGGGGGCATTCAGGCTTGTGTATTCTGTCTGCAGCGACGTGCTGTGAGATTAACGGCGGTGAGACACCGAAGTGAAGTCAGTTCTAGGAGTAAATCAGCGTCACATTTGCCAGTAAATTAGCAGCCTGACATTAAAAACTAGTTAAAAAATTGTTTAGGACAAACAGCAGCAAATAGCTGCACCTCACCTCCGACTGGACTGCCGATCGATCAAAACAATATTTAATTAATAAACGAAGTTGAAAGTCGGAGCTTAAATATCTGCTTCGAATTTCAGATCAGGAAATAATCCGCTCTGTTCGCACTGACTGCACTCGTAATGAATTTAACCAGTTTTTAATGTCAGGTTTTTTAATATGCGTGTTGACTTCTTTCTAAGATGGCAAAGTGATCAAGTGATCAGGTTCCCTTGATGAGGCTCAGAATGGCTTATTGACATAACAATAGAGGCCATTCAAAGGTACTCAGGAAGTCATGGAAGCCTGGGCAGCGCGGCTCTATCTAGTGGACAGATTGCGCAACTACAGCCGCTGCAGTTTATCAAATAAATTGTATTTTTTATTATGTGCGCCTTATAATCCGCTGCGCTTTATATATGAAATAAATAATAATAATAATAATAAAAGAAAATTATTAAATTATTATTAAATTATTGAGGGTGTGCCTTATAGTCCAGTGCGCCTTATAGTGCAGAAAATACTGTACTTGTAATTAGGAAGGTAAACTGTAGATTTCAAATTAATCTCCCATCACCATAATTTCTCTGAAAAATCGAGATCATATCTACAATCACTGACAAGTCTTCAGCCAACATTACAAAAATTTTTGCTAGTTTGACTTCACCATTATACAGAAATCAGTATGACAGTTATTTTCTAGCAGGTAGTTTGTCTCTGTGGCTCATTCTTATGTCAAAAGAAACGTTTTAAGGTTTTCGATAAAATAAAAAATTACACAACAAATTTAAAATTAGTTCATGATCAACAAAACCCCAAGGCCCAAAAACCCATGATATTTACTGAAACTTAAATAAGAGTGATGTGAGACATTTTTAACTTCTACTGTAGCTGGAAATTGGTATTGGTGCCCAATACTTATATGTGTATATGCACGTCAAAGTTGCTTCTGTTTTGGCCACATGGAAATGAGATGAAGATAAAGGGCCACTTTTTTTGTTTTGCTTGGTCAATACTTGCCTTCTGTGCCAATTCAGAAGCTCTTTGTTCACATTCACCAATTCGAGATTTATCCACACACAGCTCTGGAAAAAAAAAGTATCGAGATTTTTTAAGCTTTATTTAAAAAAAAGGCAGTTTAAGTAAGCTACTGGAGATATGGGACTTGCCTAGAAGGTGGGTGAAATCCACATCCAGGCGCTTGCGGTAACTGAAGTCTGGGTCAGTGCCACTTCTGTGGAGCACAATCTGAGACACACACTCTTCAACTATCTTGAAATACTGAGGCCTGAAAGTATGCAAAAAGAAAGTAAATGAAGAATAACAGTGGTGAAAAAATAGTAATACTTTATTTTATTTAATTACAGAATGTCATGTGTATTTCTATGATAACGCCAATATCTAAAAAATATTTACATGATCTCAAACACAGCTGAAAATAAAAAAATATTTTCGCCCTTATTGCAGTTAAACTGTTTTAAATTCCCTTTGGTCTGATGAATGATCATTGAATAACCAAGGGAATCCAACTATTATAAAAGAATAGTTGTTAAACTGCAATAACAGATGACAGGCAAGGCTGGGAGCCACATAGCAAGTGTTGCAATTGATCTACTCGTTATTTTGCAACAATGGCACTAAAAGAACAAATCCTTTCTCCAACAAAACATTTATAAATACTTGTAAACAGCGACCCTGACTTCAACATAATCCTAATAAAGTGTTGAAAGTAGATCTGACAGAATGAATACTGTGTACGTTTTTGAAGATGAGGTGCCTAAGGGAATCAATCGGGATGAAGACAGGAATATTAACAAATTAAATGGAATGGAATAAGACATGTTGTCAGTTAAGCCGGTGGTGTTTCTTTCAATACTTTGACGTTGGGTTCCCTGTGTAATAAGGGATCTTCTCTCGCTTTCTGCCTTTAAAATTGTGTGTGTGTGTGTGTGTGTGTGTGTGTGTGTGTGTGTGTGTGTGTGTGTGTGTGTGTGTGTGTGTGTGTGTGTTTATATCATATATACTGTGTATAGTGTGGCCTAGTTCCTCGCGGTTAATGTGTTCCAGGAACTACACGCGATTAACAAATTATTCAATAGACCGATGAACTATTTATCTTATTTACAATAATTTAAATGTTTATGAACACTCCCCAAACTGATATTAAACCACATTCTCCCACACTGTTATAGACTATTTAAAGTATCTGTGTTTTACGAAAGTCCTAAATGACAGAACAGAGCACACCTCCGGATGCTGTCAGCCAATAGAATACGGTATCGGTATCACGTGACTCCCTACTAAAAATCCGCGATTAGGTGGAGTTGCAATGGATGATGCGCGAAGGCTCACTGTATATACATATATCTTCCCACCTATATATTTGAATAAGCTCACTTGAGAACCTCACTCTGTCACGCTTTAACCCCACCCATTACACCCCAAACAATCAGAGTGCATCTGCCAGAAGGAATCACGTGAACAATTTGGCGTAAGGCATCGGGCAGCGAGGCTTTTTAATGCAGTTATGCTTTTCATTCACACAACGCAGATATCCGGGAAGAAAACGCTGGCCAAAGTGAAGTTTTTTGAAAACGCGTGCCTGCGTTGTCGTGTTGACTCTTTGATCGAAACTTTTTCTATCCTCGACAGGTCTCCCTGCGATAAAAACCGCTGTGATGTTAGTGTGTGACCCGCGTCTACATGTACACACAGAATGGACGGAGTTAAAACCAGCTATTTTTTGACATAAAACAGCTCCATATCGACGACGCGTTGATAAACATGCTTGACAGTTGGATATTTGTACAAATATATAAACTTTATGACTCATAAAGAAAGAAACAAACAAATATCCGGCAGTGGCTCAGCGGTAGACCAGACATCGCCCAGCCATCGGCAGTTGGATTCCCGCGCCTGCCAGATATCTTCGGAATGTGATGCTGATAGTGGGAGGTGTCAGCTCACCTCCCAGCCACTGCCGAAGTGCACTTGAGTGAGGCGCCGTCCGCCCCAACAGCTGCTCATTGGGGCGCACCCCGAAGTTGCGACCCATCACTCCGCCTTCCCAGTACTGCATGATGTTATTAATTGCATGCCAACAGGCCCCTAAGTGTGTTGTGTTTGTGATTCCTTCTGGCAGATGCACCGCGATCGGTTGGGCGCCGTGATTGACAGGTAGTGGGTGGAGTTAAGAGCGTCACAGAGTGAGATTTTCAAGTGAGCTTATTCAAATATATAGGTGGGGAGATATCTATGCGGTGCACTGGTGCTGTGCCAGGAGTTTCCCCCACCTCACGCCTTCAGTCAGCTGGAATAGGTTCCAGCTCACCACGACCCGCCTCAGCGGATGAAGCGGTTGAAAATGAATGAATACCTGAAAAATATATTTTATAAATATATATATATATATAGATAGATAGATATATATATATATATATATAGATAGATAGATATAGATACACACACATACACTCACACACACACACATATAATGTATGTACACGTGTCTGTGTTTGACATCAAGGATACCATGAAATAAAATACTAAAAATCACAACACCCGTCGTACAAAAATGATGTGTATTCATGGGATCAGCTACAGGTGTGAAGCACAGCACATATGTCAAATGTGAAGAGTACCGATTCCAAGAGCAGGGAAGTGCCCAAACAAAACCTGAGGAAAGCAATTGTTAAAAATCATAAAAGGCCTTTCTTGTAGTATTACAAACTATCGTTATCTATAGGACACCAACTGTGGCAGATGGATATGTAACCTTCATTGGCTCCAACTGGCAAGATAAAATAGATAAACATCTGACTGAGAGGTATTTTTGAAGGGATTTTTTGGTCAAGAACTGACCTTAGTGGACTTTGCAATGTTTGGTTTAGAGTTTAAGCAACATTTTCCAATGGCAGAAAATGAATCATGGTATTGAATTATTGCCAAATAAGCTTTATATGATATGTAGGTTATTACCTTGTTATAAGAATACGACAGATGTGTGTTAATATAGAACGCTGCGTATAGACAGAGAGAAAAGGACCAAAGTGGTGAAGGGGGTCTCTTTATGTGGAAGATATCTTAGCACTGTAACTAATTCTTACAAAGTGCTACACCGATGTTTTTTTAGCCATTATAGCAAATGTGGTCATGTTAATGTAATATGAAATGAAGAAAGTTATGTAATTAATCAAAGTGGCAGAATTTTTTGCCGTTGTTTTGGGGGGTATAAATTTTTCAGGTGATCCTTTTGATATTCCTCAGATTACGGCTCCATCTTTTGATCAATCCAAGGTTGAACTCACACTGAGCTGTGAGTGGACCAACATAAAATAAGCCTTTGAAAAGCACCATGAATAGAATATGAGAAATACTCTGAAGTCATGGGTGCCGTAGATGATTTGTAGATGAAAGAGACAGCATTCTCTTTATTAATGAATGTCATTAGAGGGTTCCAAATAGCTATATGTAAGACTTTCAGTTTGTAACATCCAGCTAAAATTATCAACGGAATTATGTTTTTCACATTCTGTGGAAGACTTTATGTATTGTTGGACAGAAATCCCATTGGGTAGCAGATTAACCAGCTAATTTTGGTCTGCACTGTCTACGAATAACACTTTGTAACTCAAGAGGCAATGATGTCACAAATACAGCCCCTGGTTAGACCATTTTGTGTAGGTAGTCATTAAAAGGAACAGGAAATTGAAAAATGACTTATGCTCTTGGCAATTATCTTTACTACTATCCACTTACAGCAAGAAACCATGAAACCACAAGGAAAAGAAGATTTTCAAATAAAAATGAAAGATTCAACCCTGGTATGCTTTTCACCCCTGGAAAAAAGGGAAAGGGAAAGGAATGCTGAGATCCCAGCTTTTATGGTAGAGTATAAAGTAAAGAGCCATTAACCCATTTTAACCCAAGTTAACAATTTTTAGATTTTTGTAATGATTTTCAGAACATTTGCATACAAACATGTTGGAACTTCCAAAACTCCTTTATATCAAGTAAGAAAAGAAATACAGGCTGTCCTCAAATGAGGACACTGGGTTGATATGCATACATTCTGGCCAAATAAAAGAATACTTCCATTTTCAGAAGACAAAATAAACGGTTTCTACTTAATAATAATGACAAATGAACAAAAAACACTTAATTTAACATGTTCAGAAACTGCTCATTCCTTAGAATGATATGGAACAAAACATTCAACACCTAAGGTTACATTACAATTTTTACAATATGTTCTTTGGTTGAGGGACATTTCCCATTGACTTAGATACTTGCCGCCAAAGATGTACATTCCTTATTGGTTGTACTGTGTCATGATTTGTACCAATTGTAACACATTTGTTGTCCACCCATTTCACAATGGGAATTTCTTCATTGTGATCAAACCTGTAATCACATGTTCCTCTCGGTTCTTTTTTCATTGCATTTAATTCCTCAAATGGGCACTTGCTGATCCTGTTTTCCCTCATTGCTCCCATGGCATTGAATCCCAAAGTCCTCCAATGAACATATTATCAAAGTATACATTATAAAAGAATGGGTTATCTGCAACCACCTTAGAACCGAGCAACAAATCGCTGTTTTCTTCATTAGCAGACCCTTTGCCAATACAGATCAAAATTGTAGCAGTATCCTGACACCACACATAATACCCAAAAAATATAAAAATTTATATCGGTATCAAATTGGTTTGCCCCGCATGAATTGCTTGACAGTGTTATGTCCATAACAGCACACAATCATTTCGTCAACTGACAAATTCTCCTCAAACACTCCAAATTTTTGGAAGGATTCTTGAAGCATAGTAATCAGTGGCCTTATTTTATTTGTAATATTATTTATTATAATATTCATTTATAACTTAAAATATATTTCTATCGGAGTAAACTAAATGACAAAAAAATGGATATACCAACTATGGTAATAAAACATGTAAACACATATCTTCACTAATTCATGGATTTAGGTGGTCATACAGTAATTCCTAACTGTGGTACACTTGGATCTTACCTTGCAATCTATTTTGTACATTAAAAAAAAAAAACTGCCCAGCCAATCAATGCTCAGCAGCACGTACAGCTCTCATGTATGTTAGTCCTTTATAAGTTTCAAACCTTCAAGCTTTTTCCCGCCTTGCAGTGCAAAACTTGTTAAGAACAATATTTATAAATTTTTTCATATTAGAAGTATGAAACTCGTTATGGTTTGAGCTTTTTTCTTCCAATTGAGGCAGCGTTTCTTCTGATGCATATCGCTTATGTATTGTCCAGTGTCCTCATTTGAGGACAGCAAAGTTTACGTCTTTCTATAGCCTACAATTGCATGCCTATTTCAAAAATAAGACAGCATATAAATAAACCCTTCTGGACACTAGTCACTGAGTAGCAGCATACGCATATCAAAATCAAAGAAAATATTGGTAATCATCTTCATCGATTTCCAGAAGTGGATTTTTGTCAAATTTCCATGGAGTCTTTCTTGTGCTTTATATTATATAAATGAGAATTTTGCATCATATATTGATGAATCAATATGTTGTTATTACCCTCACTTCATAATGTTGTTCTATAACCAACCCTTGTCATTATTTTCATAGTTTTTTATGCTGTCCTCAAATGAGGACGGTGGGTTAAAATGGGTTAATGTTAAAAACTCAGATTATAAGTTTCATGACTGTCACAATTTGCACTTTAAAGCCTATAAAGACAATGAAAGGACTAAGAAAAACGGAAGAACCAATTCAGTCCAGACTACAACATACCCCTGAATTCAAAATTTTACCCTGATGTACTTACATAGGTCAAAGATCAAAGATAGTGCCCTTACCAACTTTCATAGATCAAAGCACTACCTTTGATCTTTGAAAGCACTATGAAAGCACTAGCTTTTATACACTCAGGAGAGTGTACAAAAGTTTCAATTTGACTTTGACCTAGTTTTCTCAAGGTCAAGGTCATTTTCTCATTTTTATCCCCTTTAGCCCGAGTAATGTGCTTTTTATTTTCATCTTTCTATCTGCAACGGTTGCGAAGATATTTGGTGGTCTAACGGCGAATAGATGAACGGACGAACGTTCAGACAAACACTGACAATTACCTCTTTGAAGCAAAATGTAAAAATGTTTATATCAATCCTTATTAAGATAATTAATAATAAATATGTGTGCATATAGTATGTGATAATTATTTTACCTGACCAAGTAATCATTGCGTATAAGCATCAAGTGCTGAAGTATAGACAGGAAATAGGGTTCTGCACTGCTGTCCTTCACCATGCTCTGCACAATATTGAACACATCTGCCACATCAGTACAGAAAGTCAAGGAGTCAAATGTGAACTGAAAAAGTATATTTTGACATAGAAAAAGAATGAAATGAAAAAGAAAATATTAAAGATTTCAGTTTTACTACTCAATTACCTTAATACCTTTGATAATTAAAATATTTTTTTGCCACAAAAAACACTGACCTTAGACTCTGATCTTAGAGTTATATGTTTTTTTTCTGCAACAATGAAAAGGATATTCCATTTCACTCTTGATGTCATCCAATCTGTGAGAGAACTCCAGCATGTCCTCTTCCTTATGCTCATCAAACACTTTTAGCTGAATGTCAAGGGCCTCATTTTTGATGGTTGTCAGTTGCTGCAAATGCATTAAGATGAAAAAAGAACAAAAGCGGAAACATATTTATTAAAGAATGACTTGAAATCCTCTTTGACATCAGCCTCAAAAGGGATACTTTAGGCTTAAGTTAAGCAGGGAGCTTATTCTAAATGCCATTACTAATCATGATAAACAGGTAATTTGTTTTCCTGGCATCTATAACATTTTTACAACACATAAACACATAAGGTGGGTGGCATAATAGCAAGCAGAAATATTATTAGCCTGGGCAGAATTTTTATTGGTTTCTGAGTGCTGGCAGAGATAGACGTGTAAATTCACCAGTCTTTCATAAATATTTGCTGGGGCAAATATACAATATTTCATTGAAGTGGACAACTCATTTAAATATTAATACCAGGTGAGAGGTTTTTAATATGTGTCTATGTGTGTGCATGAGCTTATGTTGTGCTTACCGGCAATATCTCTTTCAGACCACAGCGCATAAATTCATTTCTTATATGCAGCCTGAAGTCCAGTTCATCAGGAGATGTTACTAGTGCATTGATGAGCTGCATACATGCCACCTGTAATAGGAAAGGCACACAGAAAAGAGACAGAAAGAATGTGAGAAAAGGAGAGAAAAGAATGAGAGACAAAACCACAGAAAGAGATGACAGACGTCTCCTTCCAGAAGTTGATGAAAAGCATGCTGGCTTGAATTCAAAATGAGTTATGTCCCTTGGAAGCAGAGGACCATAACTAATGCATGTCTATTTTCTCCAGTCACCAAGTAAGGGGCTTATTTTAATATTAATGGAACAACTGCAGACCCATACACACAAAACTAACTAACAGACATTTTAAAGGCAAACACACTCTTTTGGAAGCTGTTTTTCACTCCCCTTTGAGTTTGGTTTACTGCACAGGGTTTTGTGCATCATGTGACTGTTTAACTAGCAAGGCAAACAGAAAAATAAATTATTGACCTGTAAGGCAATGCACTCATGTGTAAAAAGACAGTATGGCAATCCCAGAGAAAAGGATGGATATTCAGATGTTTTAAATCCAAACTGTTAAAGTCCATTGTGAATTTGATCCAATCCAATCTTTATTTGTTGAGCACTTTACCACAACCGCAGTCGACCAAAGTGCTGTACAGGCGAATAAATAAAAAAGAACAAACATCATAGATAAAAGACAAAATGGTTCAAATATTATAAGTAAAATTAATCAAAAACATAAAATATGGATTTAAAAAAAGCATATAATCAGAGCAATAAAAAATAAGATAAAATAAGATAAGACAAAATAAAATCCAGTGTCTATCTAGATGTTAAAAGCCAAGGAGAAGAGGTAGGTCTTCACACGAGATTTAAAAACAGACAGAGAAGAGGCCTGTCTGATTTGATGAGGCAGATTATTCCACAATTTAGGTGCCACAACAGCAAAAGCATGGTCCCCTCTGAGCTTCCGTTTGGTTTGATGACAAACTTAAAGTTATAAAATTACCATAATTGCCTGTCTTCAAAGTACAATTTATTAGGGTAATGCAGGTAGATTAAATACATTATTAAAACAATTACCAACCTTGTACCTTAAATTTCTTGGTTTTAATGTATGTATAACCACTTCAGGTAAAATCAATGCAGACAGAAAATGTCAGATACACAATAACAAGGGAAACTGAAGACCACTGGAAGTGAAGACCACTGAAATGCTTTTAAATACATCGGTGCTGATTTATTATTGAAAGGCTGTTATTGATTCTCAGTCATCATACATTATTTCATTCCATTACAACAATAATGTATAACTGACATAGCTTTGTATAAATTCTATGTACAGTATATTTAGCCAATTGCATTGCCACTCCACTTGAGGTTTGAGAATGTTTTATACATTAATTCTGTTTCATAACTGCAACAACACACAAAAAATAGATCAAAATCAAAACACGAAATGAATTTAAGGACATATGGAACCTTACATAAATCATTGATTTTGGAGACCTTCCATTCATCATGGATACTTATCCTCTAAATATGTGTTTCCTGAAGTCAAAGACTTCTAGAGAAGACTGAAGGAATGTAGTCAAGTAGGACTACATAAAGGTGCGGTGTATTAAGAAATCAAATAAGCACACAAAAAATGCCTGTTGAATGAGCATCATTTGCAGTCAGTTTCATGTATTTGTCGGTATGATTTAAAAAAAAACGTTTTGGCATTTGGGGTTGCCCCTCTTTCCTTCTGTCCACATTTCTCTTTACTGTTGTCTCAGAATGTGCTAACAAGTTTGCACCTGTCAAAGATAGTTACAGAAAAAAGAATGTTAATGCAACAGATAGGAGCAAATTGGGGGTTTTTTTATTTAAATGTTTAATTTAGCTTAAAGGTTTTTTAAAAGATTTTAGCTTAAGGTTCGGAGTAAGTCAGTAAACCAACAAAATGTGCAAACAAGTTTTATGCTGACAGTTTGGGGGCACAAGCAGGTTTATTGGGTAAAAGATTACAATTTTTATATCTCTAAGCTACCAGCTAATATTGCAAACATACTTTTACCATGAATCATATTCTTGTCACACAAACCAATGCTGCCACTAAAAAATCTCATGTGAATCATTTACAGTCTATGCATACGCAATGACATGTTAAATCTGAGCGATCATGTCCATAAACAGAAGACGTGTATGTAAAAAGAATGGAAAGGATGACGAAATGTGCAAGATACAGATAATTCAAACCTCTCAAACAACAAATGCATTAGAAAGAATTCACAAAACTTTATTCACCCGTTTAATTGTGATTTAACCCAATTCATTAAAAATATATAGAAAATATATAGCTTTGTCTTATTGCATATTACTGCGTTCTCTCATTGCTTTGTCTTTGTTTACCTTTAGCAACTGATACTATAACACAACAGTAATTTCTAGAAATAGCAAATTGTGACTAACATTACCTAACTTGACAATTTGTCAATCAATCCTTAAAGTGCACCTAGAACACTTAACCTGAATACGTTGATGAATGATCACTTGGCTTAAGGCAGTGCTATTTACAGAAGATGAAATACAATTTTGACTGAAGAGTATAGTCAAAAAGAAATCCTGACATATAGACCGTCAGAAACCTTCAGACAAATGTCTTTAAAATAGTTTGAATTTCTCATAGCTGCATGCATTTCTGAATACTGAGCAAAATAGCAAGCTGTCAAAGGCCGTACATGTACTCTGCACTTACTTGTAATTGAACTGAACGATCTTGCAGTCCCTGCACAATGGGACAAAACCTCTCAATAGCCCGCCATTCCCCTGCTGTGGTGATTGCTTCGAGGACCTTTTCCAAACTACATGAGAAGAAGAAATGAATGAACCAACAACTGGGAAAAAGAAGAAATACCTTCATTTAAAGGGAGTTTGACGACATGCCCTTTCGTATTTTACTATCAATGGTTTCTTGACAATTTGATCCCAGTGATGGGGCTTTCCATGTGGATTTCATTACCTTCACTAAATACTCAAGCAAGGCTTGAAAGTTAATTAGGACTGTCACAATGACTTAAAATGGATAACAATGGTTAATAAAATTGTTCACCTAGATATATTATGTTCGATAATTCCAAAGGTCAAAGTTACTGTTTTTTCACTCTTAAATGTCTATTGAAAATCTACTTGCACACATGTCAACATTGGAAAAGCAGTACAACACTGATATGTTGGTATAATCAATGACAAAACATACATGTTATCTTCACCCACAATACAGATGGCCGACAACAGTTTTACCACATCTGTCATCATGGCAGAATGTGTGGGATCAATGGCTCTTGCCAACAGCACAAGACTTTTCTCCTCCCCCAAGATTCGATCCAAGCCATACTGTAAAAAACACAGACCAGGATGTGTTTTAATTAACCCATTTGTAGCTACAAGAACACAATACATTGAGACTGTAAAATGGAACTGAATTAATTCTGAAATGTGAGCTGTGACAAATACTTTACCCAGCAGAATACAATAAAAAAAAATCTAGCAGGAATGCCATCATTACAGAAAGTACTTGATTCATTTCTAGCATGTTACTCCATTTAGGGTTAGGGTTAGTAACCCCAATAACAGTTCAATCAACTTTCAGATGAAAACAATGATTCGTGAAAACACAATGTTTTCAGTTAATTCATACTGAGAAAGTCAAGCTAAGTCAATCTTGATGGCTACCAGGGCTGAATAAGTATATTTTTTAGCCCAATCGCCAACCTATAAATCTGCATTACTGTTTTCTCTGAACTCATGAAACCCTTCTGGATGCAGTTGCTGTTCAATGGTAGAGGTAAAGGCAAATTTCATAGCATGGCAACTTTTAATAATACATAACCATGCCATTTTTACCACATAACGAAAAACATGCTGCTGTGTGACTTGACACAGGAAGGCAGCAGAAAAAAAAAGGCTGCTCTGACAGCTGGCAGAGAACACCTGTCTTCTTGGCATTGTGGGTACATCTCATCCCAAGATGCCTCTCTAGCAAGTGAAAGGTCTGGGCAGACAGAAAGGCCTACGGGTAAATGCTAGTGTCTGGCACCTGTTAAGACGCATGATTACATGAGACCTTACATCACACTCTGTGCCAGAGTGGCCAGATATCTGTCTCCATTGGGTTTTAGCTCCGTGTGGCAAGATTTTCTGTTCTATTTTGGATTTTTTTTTTTCCCAACAGCTAGTGTGTGCTAACATCACACAAGGAGGAAAAGCTGAGGCATTGTGAGAAGACTTCAAAAGAAGTTTTACACAACATAAGTGTTTACACAAGGTATTTCAATATCACCATGTATTGACCTTCTTCTTTTCCTATCAGCTTTTCCCTTCAGGAGTCGCCACAGCGAATCAATTGCCTCCATCTAACCCTGTCTCCTGCATCCTCTTCTCTCACACCAACGACCTTCATGTCCTCTTTCACTACATCCATAAACCTCCTCTTTGGTCTTCCGCTAGGTCTCCTGCCTGGTAGTTCAAAACTCAGCATCCTTCTACCAATATATTCATTATCTCCTCTGGACATGTCCTAACCATCTCGGTCTGGCCTCTTTGACTTTATCCCCAAAACCTCTAACATGTGCTGTCCCTCTGATGTACTCATTCCTGATCCTATCCTTCCTGGTCACTCCCAGAGAGAACCTCAGCATCTTCATCTCTGCTACCTCCAGCTCTGCCTCCTGTCTTTTCCTCGGTGACACTGTCTCTAGACCAAACAACATCGCTGGTCTCACCACAGTTTTGCACACCCTTCCTTTCATTTTAGCTGAAACTCTTCTATCACACAGCACACCTGAACCTTTCTCCACCCGTTCCATCATGCCTGTACACGCTTCTTCACCTCTTTTCCAAACTCCCCATTGCTCTGGACTGTTGCCCCTAAGTACTATCCTCCACCTTCTTGATCTCTTCTCCCTGTAACCTCACTCTTCCACTTGGATCCTTCTCATTCACACACATATACTCTGTCTTACTGTGGCTAACCTTCATTCCTCTCCTTTCCAGGACAAACCTCCACCTCTCTCCCTTGTTCTTAAAAATGGGCACCAGCACACTTCTCCTCCATTCCTCAGGCATCGTCTCACTATCTAAAATCCTGTTGAACAACCCAGTCAGAAACTCTACTCCCACCTCTCCTAGACACTTCCAAAACTCTACAGGTAGGTCATCAGGACCAACTGACTTTCCACTTTTCATCCTCTTCAATGCCCTCCTCACTTCATCCCGTCTAATCTTTGCTACTTCCTGGTCCACAGCAGTCGCCTCTTCCAGTCTTTGTTCTCTCTCATTTTCCACATTCATCAACTCTTAAAAGTACTCTTTCTATCTTCCCATCACACTACTGGCATCTGTCAATAGACTTCCATCCCTATCCTTAATCACGCTAACCTGCTGCACATCCTTTCCAATTCTCTCTGTCTTGCCAACCGGTATAGATCACTCTCTCCCTCCTTACTGTCCAACCTAGCATATAAGTCATCATAAGCCCCTTGTTTGGCCATTGCTTCCTCTACCTTCACCTTATGCTGCATCTCCCTGTACTCCTGTCTACTCTCCTCAGTCCTCTCAGTGTCCTACTTCTTCTTAGCTAACCTCTTTCTCTGTATACACTCCTGTACCTCCTCATTCCACCACCAAGTCTCCTTATCTACTTTCCTTCCAGATGACACACCAAGTACTCTCCTACCTGTCTCCCTGATCACATTAGCTGTAGTTGTCCAGTCATCTGGAAGCACCTCCTGACCACCCAGAGCCTGTCTTAACTCCTTCCAAACAGTCATTCAACACTCTTCCTTTTTCAGCTTCCACCATTTCGTCTACTGCTCTGCCTTTGTCCTCTTCATCTTCCTCACCACCAGAGTCATCCTACACACTAACATCCTATGCTTTTTGGCTACACTCTCGCCTACCACTACTTTGTAGTCACTGATCTCCTTCAGATTACAACATCAAGGTCAGTACATCACCATGTATTGACCTTGATGTTTAATATTATTTTACAGGTTTCACTTCCACACACATTGACTGAGTGTTGTACTCACTCTCACATGTTTATACACACATATGGAATTTTCACATTTAGTTAAAAGGAGAATATTAAAATGTATATCGCAATATATTGAAATATGCAAATATGTAAAAAACACTCACCATTCCACAAATGACTTGAATGAAAGTTCTCAAAATTTCAAAATGGGCTATTATTGGGCTATTATTTCAACACAATCAAACAATTCATAGCTTACAATTTCCATCAGAGCTTTATAATATAAAATTGATCCTGGATTTCAAAGATTATAGAAAATTTCTTAAATTAATAACATTAAAAAGGTTTAACATTTCTGAGAAATGTACAATTTATAGATTAACAGACAAATTATTATTATTATTATTACCTTGTTGTTCATGAAGGCTTTCAGGCATTGTATAATTTTATGTTGGTTCTTCTTGTCAAGCTTTTCTTGCCTAGGGAAAGAATAGAGCAAGGATGAGCAGTTGACCTTTCATGTGGACCATGAAGACTGCAAGATGTTTAAAGGGTATTTGAAAATTTCAGTAGAATTTGATTTACAGATGAAGGTAAGTTTGTAAAGTTCAGACAGAAGTGAGAAATCAACCTGAAAGAGTTATCTTACAATTGCAAAACTTACACTTAATTTTTTGTTGTTCGTACATGTTTACATTTTTTGAGTTAAGTTCAGAACATCCTGAATTTTTTTCAAAAACATGTTAATTACCAAAATTACACAAGTATGATTCCTCTGTATCTTCTTGTAGAGTCTGCACAAATTCACAAGTATAGTAAGAGAGGACAGAGTCTGTACAACGAACTTACAGCTTTTTTAAAAGCAACCTTTCCAAAACATCCAGAAGAAGCCCAAGACCCTCATGCCCAAAACTCTGCACCCAACTGAAACAAAAAAAAAAGTGTTAATGTGACAGCAGCATGAAATGGACGCATGAAACTGACACTTGACAACAACTTCAATATTTACATTTGATACTCCAAAAACGCATGTAGACTTAATTGTTAAATCAGTGCTTAGACAGACAAGCAATGAAGAGTATGTGATAGTGGTGCGTCACAGAGGCTCTGTGTTCGAAACAAAATCAAACTATCAAGCTAATGGCTGTTTTACTATTTATTTTATAAACACATCTGTAATAGTGAGCTGTCTTTCACATAGCAGTGATAATGGAGAATTCAACAGCCACAGAACATTGTAATTTTAATTTTAAGAAGAACCTTTGCATAACCTTTAGATATGCAAAAAACAGGCAAAGGCAGCTGTGGTGAAATTATGAGTGACTGCATCTCCTTCCTGATTGGAACTGAATATTGTCACTGAACATCAGCATTCAGTTTTTGTGCCGCTCTAATCAACTTGCAGCATGCCTGCGAGCCTAAAATTTTGCAGAAATTCTCAAGGTGGCAAAGTAAAATAGGAAGCTATTTGAAGCTTTCATATTTTATGCCTGAAAGGCAGGCACATATGATTGTAAAATCATCACTGTATTAGGGCAAATAATTTTTGGTGAGATATAAAAAATCAGTAACTACAACACTTGCAATTTCTCTGTTTTGCATGAGTTGAACAATCCTGAAAACATTGAACCATTTAAGACAAACATTTCCTGCTTTTGGGCCAAATTTGCCACTTATATATATATATATTAGGGGTGTCACTTTAACGCATTAATTAGATTAATTAATTACACTGCAAATTAACGCGCTATAAAAATTAACGCAATTAATCGAGAGTGGCAAATTTGGCCCATTGAGGAACCCGTAAGCTGCAGTGTTACGTCGCTTCGTCCCTGAGCCACTAGTCAAAAGTAGGGTGACTGAAAACAGAGATGGACGCGACACAGGAGAGCGAGGCAAGACCACTCGGACCTTTGGACGGAAAGTTTATTTCTAAATAGAACTTTCTACAAAAACGCAGTGATTCTTCGCTGCCAATCTGCGCTGTAGAAGCCTCCGTCAGTCTGTCCCAGGGCAGCTGTGACTACACACGTAGCTTACCATCACCAAGTATGAATGAGGTGTGAATGAATAATTGATCCGATATAAAGCGTCTTTTAGTGTCCAGAAAAGCGCTATATAAATCTAATCCATTATTATTATTACTATTATTATTTGTACCTTTTGTAAAAAAGAATTTTCATATCACCGAAGCAGCTCCAGCTTAACGAATCATTTAAATGCAAAACATGTCAAGGACACAGAGTTGTCTGTTGTCAGTTCCTGTAACGTTAGCTTAGGAAAAGCCCGTTGGCATTTTGCTATTGATGTTGCCTTATTTAGAGGCATGTTATACCATTAATTTTGAATTGCTGTATTGAGCCAGCTTTAGTATTCATTTTGATTGAGTCTGCTTATGTGCCTATTTGAGACTCAGCCTTATTTTATTTCTGAATTGTATTAATTTTATTTAACTGTACAGTGATACATATACTTACGAATATCTATACTTACAAAATTTTCTACTTACGAAATTTCTCAGCAGGAAAATATTACATCTACTTATGAAAGAAATTTCAACTTACGTATTATAAAAACACAGTATCGGCTCATACTTGAATCTCCCACAGGTTCCTGAACGCAACATTCTCATAGCTCCTCTGCCACTGGCTATTACCTATTACGTATCTTCCTGGCACCCCATTGGCTAAGAGGGATGCCACTCCACCTCTGTGTGGAGCTAGATCGGTGCTTATGGAATATGGAGTGTCTTCGGCATCCGGCACTCGATCCGCGAGGTGTTCTAATAGTTTTGCGTAAATATAATAACTTTTTGAGTACGTATTTGCTATGGACTCATCAGAACAAAACCAGATTTCCACCGGTCTAATGTCTATTTCTTGTGTTCTTTAGCCCACACAAGTGTCTTCTGCTTGTTGTCTGTCCTTAGCAGTGGTTTCCTAGCAGCTATTCTACCATGAAGGCCTGATTCACACAGTCCTACCATGAAGGTCTGATTCACACAGTCTCCTCTAAACAGTTGTTCTAGAGATGCGTCTGCTGCTAGAACTCTGTGTGGCATTGACCTGGTCTCTAATCTGAGCTGCTGTTAACCTGCGATTTCTGAGGCTGGTGACTCGGATGAACTTATCCTCCACAGCAGAGGTGACTCTTGGTCTTCCTTTCCTGGGGCGGTCCTCATGTGAGACACTTTCTTTGTAGTGCTTGATGGTTTTTGCGACTGCACTTGGGGACACTTTCACAGTTTTCCCAAATTTTTGGATTGACTGACCCTTCATTTCTTAAAGTAATGATGGCCACTCGTTTTTCTTTACTTAGCTGATTTTTTCTTGCCATAATACAAATTCTAACAGTCTATTCAGTAGGATTATCAGCTGTGTATCCATCTGACTTCTGCACAACACAACTGATGGCCCCAACCCCATTTATAAGGCCAGAAATCCCACCTATTGAACCTGACAGGGCACACCTGTGAAGTGGAAACAATTTCAGGTGACTACCTCTTGAAGCTCATCAAGAGAATGCAGTGTGTGCCATGCAATAAGCAGAGCAAAAGGTGGCTACTTAGAAGACACTAGAACATAAGGCGTATTTTCAGTTGTTTTACACTTTTTTGTTAAGTACATATTTCCACATGTTAATTAATAGTTTTGATGCCTTTAGTGTGAATCTACAATGTCAATAGTCATGAAAAGAAAGGAAACCCATTGAATTGGAAGGTGTGTCCAAACTTTTGGTCTGTACTATATATATATATATATATATATATATATATATATATATATATATATATACAGGTCTTTCTCAAATAATTAGCACATTGTGATAAAGTTCATTATTTTCTGTATTGTACTGATAAACATTACACTTTCTAGATTCATTACACACAACTAAAGTAGTTCAAGCCTCTTATTGTTTTGATATTGATGATGTCGGCAAAAAAGTAAAGAAAAACCAAAAACCCCTATTAAAAAAATTAGCATATTTCATCCAACCAATAAAAAAAGTGTTTCTAATACAAAAAAAGTCAACCTTCAAATAATTATGTTCAGTTATGCACTCAATACTTGGTTGGGAATCCTTTTGCAGAAATGAACACACTGGACCAACACCAGCAGCTGACATGGCCCCCCAGACCATCACTGACTGTGGGTACTTCACACTGGACTTCAGGCATTTTGGCATGTCCTTCTCCCCAGTCTTCCTCCAGACTCTGGCACCTTGATTTCCGAATGACATGCAAAATTTGTTTTCATCTGAAAAAGTACTTTGGACCACTGAGCAACATTCCAGTGCTGCTTCTCCGTAGCCCAGGTCAGGCGCTTCTGCCGCTGTTTCTGGTTCAAAAGTGGCTTGACCTGGGGAACGCAGCACCTGCAGCCCATTTCCTACACAGGCACGTACACGGTGGCTGTTTCTACTCCAGACTCAGTCCACTGCTTCCGCAGGTCCCCCAAGGTCTGGATTCAACCCTTATCCATAATGTGTGTGTATGTGTGTGTGTGTCTCTCTCTCTCTCTCTCTCTCTCTCTCTCTCTCTCTCTCTCTCTCTCTCTCTCTCTCTCTCTCTCTCTCTCTCTCTCTCTCTCTCTCTCTCTCTCCCTCTCCCTCTCCCTCTCCCTCTCCCTCTCTCTATATATATATATATATATATATATATATATATATATATATATATAGAGAGAGAGAGAGAGAGAGAGAGAGAGAGAGATTCTTTTCTTTTTTTTTACGTATACTGTTATAATCCCTGTTGGGAAATTAAGAATGCACACTCAGTCAATCACAATTATGCATGTTAGTGTATACAGGCCAATGTACTACACACAACCAAGGGGGCCTGTAGGCATGCAATGTAAGGTAGAGTGGTGGGCAACCCTTTGTAAAGCGCCCAAATGAGCAGCTTGTGAGGGGGATGCGTCTTGCTCAAAGCTGGGCGCCGTCCCCCTGCTCCGGAGGTGAGCTGACACCTCCCACTTTCAACTCACACTCCAGGTGTTTTTGGGCGGGAGCGGGAATCGAACCACCGATCCTGATTGAAGCATCTTGATTGTTTTAGGAAATCGAGCTGTATCTTAAAATCAATGCACGTATTAAAACCCTTTTTGTTATCTGCTTTTCACTAAAATGGGAGAACAAGAGGCATAAAATTAGCCTCCCTATCATCAAGGTGTAGGAATATAGAAGTTTGACATGGTCAAGAAAATACGCTAAACTGACACTGTTACTGCCATGCTGATGAAGACAAGAAAGGATCATGCCAAGACAGCTGAGGAATTTGGGTCTAAGTTAAGAGAAATAAATTAGTTTCCCTTACACTGTCACAGTCCAGGCTATTCTAGATTTGGAGTAGCAAGGTGAGAGTCTTGACATGATGAAGAAAACTGCTGTAAGTGAATTGTATTTTTCTTGAACAAATATCAAAGTAAGAATGACTTCCGGCTTTCAAGGAGAGCAGATGTCTTTTTCTTCTATCTCTCGCAGAAAGACGCAGATGAAAAAGAACGACGAATCTTTGTCCTAGAGCAAGGACAACAAAGAATGGAGGAAATAGAACAAAGCATTGGAATAAATGATGTGATCATCCCCGGCGTCAAAAATTAAGCCAAGGAATTATGCACATGATGTGGTATGACCAAAAAGGTATGACCAAAAATAAAAACTCTGTAAATTCAACAGCAGAGAACAACCATCTTTGCACTGTCTGAAGAAATGAAAGATCTAATACAGAGAACTGCTGATCAGGGTAGTATGGAGTTGAAAACCAATTATTTTGTGGATTATGCCCTGTTTGACCGAAATGTAATTTTGGACACTTCCAAGTATTACATGGAACAGTTGAAAAACTATTCAACATCATCAATGTCAGAAACATGGACTAATGAACAAATAAAAAGATTGAGTTTTGCTTGGAGGGATTACATTAAGTTTGAGACTTTAAAGAGCATGTTGATACCTTTTGACAATATAATAGCATGTACAACTGTTAAAAGTGTCTGTGACTAACGGGTTATTTCTGGGGTAAACACTGTCTGTCTGCTGAGAGAGGTAAATATGTTCATTACATTCTTGTAAAGAACACTGGCAGGGTCAACTTCTTTTTTTGATCATCAATGATGTTAACAAACCTTGTGTTCCTAGGAAAAATGTAAACTTGGTTATGCTCAAGGTTAAAAGGCTAATATCTGGAAGTGGATAAGAGTATGAACGGCTGTCAAAATTCAATGGATGAACTGGTTGAAAATATTAAATGTCTGAGTATGTTGACAACATATTGTAATGAGAGAGATTTGTTGATTCTGGGGCACGGGAATTTCACAAGCCTATTGGCTTCTACCAGTCAGCTCTTTTTTTTCGGATGTTGATGTTGTAAATGTGACGAATCAATGAAGTCTGTAAATATTAGCATGTCCAAAACATTAAAATAAATTAATTACTTTAATTAATTTATTTAACATAATTCCAAATTCTTGGAGTATGTTTAATGGTCAAAGGGGTATATTATGAGGGTGAAACTATGACAGGCCCAATGCTTTTACAATCTGAGTGCTGTCTGATAAATTAATTGTTGACTAATTGGGTCACAAAAGCTGTATAAAAGCAGCTAACAACAAAGTAAAGATGCATAGCGAGGCATCCCCTGTGAGGCATCCCCTGAATGGTGATGGTTCATTTTCACATATTTACTTGAAGACACTACAAAATCCTTTCTCTGATGTTTATGCAATACAGTGAGCCCTCGTTACTCACGGTTAATGTGTTGCAGGAACCACGTGAATAACAAACTCTGCAATATAGTGGCAAAGTATTTATCTAATTATTTACAGTAATTTAAACTTTCATGACCCTTCCCATACTGATATGAATTTTTAATTTTTTTTTAATTTTATATACTGGTTTGATCCCCGAAGGGAAATTAAGACAGCACACTCTAGCTACTGATTACAAACGCATGCATACATGTGAGTACAGGCCCCTGTATCACACACACACACAAGGGGGCCTGTAGGCATGCAGGGGAGGTAGAGTGGCAGGCAGCTCCTTCTTGGTGCGCCTCAAATGAGCAATTTTTTTGTAAAGGGGACGGCACCTTGCTCAAGGGTGCCTCGGCAGTGCTACAGAGATGAGCTGACACCTCCCACTGTCAGCTCACCTCCGGGTATATTTTGGGGGGGGTGGGAGTGGGAATCGAACCGCCGATCTTGAATCATAGGACGACCTGCTCTACCGCCCGCTTTACCACTGAGCCACTGCCGCCCCGGTGAAACCACCTTCTATCTCTATTACCTTTTACCACACTCTTGTTGACTGTTTAAAGCACTTTTGTGTCTCACAGACGCCCGAGACTCACGGAACGTAGCACACTTCTGGATGCCGTCAGCCAATAGAATTTGCGTGCGGTATCACGTGACTGCCTACCAAAAATCCGTGATGAGGTGAAGTCGCGAGTGTTGGTGCACAAATGTGCGAGGGGGCACTGTACATCCATCCATCGTCTTGAACAATGTATTGTATGTTAACAATCGCAATCATCTTGTCTTCAGCTGCTTCTGTTTTGCAGGTCACATGTCTACTGGATCCTATCCTGGCCAGCTATGTATTTGAAGGTGAGAGAAAGCCGGAGAACTCAGAGAGAACCTAAGCAGACACAGGGATAACATACAAACTCCGCATAGAAAGGAAAAGAACCCGGAACCTTCTTTCTGTAAGGCAACAACTCTACTCACTGTGCTACTGTGCTGCCCTTATACAATACAATTAAGAGTAATTAATGCTTGCTCAAAGATCAGTTATCTTTTGATCACATATCATCATTTATGGACGCAACAGCACAGAAATATTCAAATGAGGCCTGTCATGTCAGAAAGACACCAAGAATAAGAGTGAGGTGGTAATCTTGAGGAAAATAAGGAAAACACGTTCATCATCCCATTCCCTGGAAAACAAAAGTTATAATAAATCAAAGAAAAAAGGAGACATGTTATCTGGTTAACGTCACTGCTAGGGTAGCTGGACTTCTCATGGTCAAAAAAGCTTAAAATCTGCACCACAGCATTCACATTAAGTGGTCCCATTGGCGTCATACGTCACTCGAGCCAAACATAGCTTAGCAGCCATAAGAAACAATGCAATTCTAGAAGTGATTAACACCAAAAGTATCATGGTTACCTGCGGGGTGAACGGCTGTGGCAACAGAACAGCAAAAAGACACGAAGACAAGGACCTGTCGTTCTTTAGAATACCTTCTGGGAAGGTATCCTGCTAAAAATGCTAACGCGCTAGCCCGTCAATGGGATTGTCCATATTATGTTAGCATTGAGCTAACCGCCATTTATTACTATTGCCTTGGACTGTGTGGAATTAATAACAACTCTAGTTTAACTTTTACAGTGAATTTATTTGAAAGTAGTGTCTTTTTGCTGTTCTGTTGACAAAACCGTTCACCGCGCAGGTAACCATGATATTTTTGGTGTTAATCGCATCTAGAATTCCATCGTTTCTTATAGCTGCTAAGCTGTGTTTGGCCACAGTGACGTATGACACCCACGAGACCTCTGAATGCGGAAGCTGCTGCGGCACAGATTTTAAGCTTTTTTGACCAAACGGATGATGCTACACATAAAAAATGTTTCTTCTATTTTTCATAGTGATGAATAACATATATGTCATTTAAAATTAACTTGACTGTCCCTTTAACCTCTTTTCCACACTCTCCATTGCTCTGGACTGTTGACCCTAAGTACTTAAAATCCTCCACCTTCTTGATCTCTTCTCCCTGTAACCTCACTCTTCCACTTGGGTCCCTCTCATTCACACACATGTACATTTTCTTACTGCGGCTAATCTGCGTTCCTCTATACAAACCTCCATCTATCTAGCTTCTCCTCCACCTGTTCCCTGCTCTCACTACAGATCACAATGTCATCTATAAACATCATAGTCCATGGAGATTCCTGTCTAACTTCGTCTGTAAGCCTGTCCATCACCATAGCGAATAAAAATATTGTGAAAGCATGTTCATCAGTAAAAGAGTGAAAAGATCATTTCCCCAGTCGCATCAACATAGTACAGTGTATAAATTGCTCCCTGTATAATTATAAAAGTTTGCAATATGTGATGTTTGTGTAAGGTGTCAAATCTAACATACTCTTAGCTTTCTTTTACCAAGTCTGAAGTTTGCACATAAGTGTATTTACAAAACCAGGCCAGCTCTTTTCAGAAGCATCTGTCATTCATACCCACCATATCCTTACCTAATGGGCAAGTAATGTTGCTCACAAAAAAATGAGAAAAGTGGAATAGCTGTGGTGGGCAAATTAAAGGGGTCAGAAGAAAGACTCACAGGGTGACTAAAGCATCACAGGGTGACTAAAGAATAAAGCTATAGAAAGTGCCACACAACCTGTGAGTTTGTCTGCTTCACCACAAGGAATCTGCTGAGGTACCATAAATTCTTGTAAATCAATACAAGCAGGTTGCATTCATGGTAAAATCAATCAATACAAGAGAACCACTATCCATTTTACCATTGATTACTGATACTTTTATTAAAAGACAGTTCCTAAATGTCCTCGAGTCATATAGGTGACGCTCCAATACACAACAGGGCAAGAAAATGGCAGGGCAAAAAGGATACCATGAACTACGGATGGGCAAATCACGCAGTTATGCTGCAGTACTGAAAAAAATTAATATATTATATAACCAGTCAGTCAGTCAGTCAGTAGGCTCTGGGGGGGGGGGGGTCCCTGTGCGATGAGCCAACCAGATGAACCAGTTTTTTTCCACCACTGGCAGTCTTGTGACTTTAAAAACACCCACTATAAGCATTTATTTGTATAGATCAATACACCAAAGAGCACCACTTTAAGATTTGAATATAACTTATTGAAAAATATCTGAATGCCTCCAAAAATGGGCCAGTATGATACAACAAGGTTAAATATCGTACCACACAAAAATAAGAGTCCATTGAATACATCACAAGCAACATTTTTCCAACTTAAACACTGACAGAAACTTGAAGATTTAGTGATGAAATAATGAGTTTTTGAAAATTCTGTCCTGTTATTCGGATAGTGCAGGGCATAAAATGACATGGATTTTTAAATCTAAGGCACCTATTAAATTGTTGAAAAATGATACCAATCAGTGTGTGATTTAGAAATTCATTCTTGGTGCCAAGAAGCATCCCTTTAACCTAACAAGTCAGCAATTTCTGATTACTGAAGACAATGTTCCTTCTCATCTAATATTATACAGCATGAGATTCAATGCTACTCTCTATTCATGGATTTCAAGGGTGAAGTTGAGTGGGTAATCACTTAAATTCAGCCTTGATTATTACTTTAGCCTGCTTGTAAAATTCTAATCCTGTTCAGACCAACTCCAGGCCAGGTTTAACAATGAATTTTGAAGAAATGGATCAGCCAAGACTGGTAACTGCAGTAAAACTGAGAATAGGTTTATGTTTAACAATAAAATAGTGTGTCTTATTCACCTCATTTTGCCTTTGACTTTACAACCATTTAGGTACTGATCAGTGTTACAGTTTTGGCTATTCAATCAAAATTTATAAACCTAATAATGATAAATTAACAAGGTAACATACGATAATGGGAGAGAATAATGTTTAGGAAAATAAGTTACTTTTGATATTATGAATTTAATTGTTTTAACTACAGTGCCAGGCATTTAAAAACTAACTGTACTTTGGAATACAGAATCGAAGGTTTTGAAACCAGCAATCCACCCTTTTTACTATCAACTCAATAGAACATTCACAGAAGAGTCTTGAATTCCCTGAGCTTTCTTTTCTTTTCCAGTTCAGCAAAAACTGTTGAATGGGGCAATGAAGGTCAGTTTTCTTGTAGCATCTGCCATGTCAGCTTATTCATGCACCGATTTCTCAAGGTAGCAAATGTCAGTCTCCATCTCAGCCCACATTTTTGTTTTCATTACATCTAGTGAGGGTCTCTCTTTTCAGGTAAACAGCTTTCAAATTGCTCCCTTCTCTTTGACCAGGCAGCAAAATAACCTAGCTTCTCCAGCCAAGAGGAAGAGCTCTTTGGTGATCTCTGCCTCTGTTCAAATGCTAATTCCTGCATAGAATAAGACGGAAATCTGTACCACATATAACACCCTTCTGATATTCCTGTAAAAATGTCTCATATAGCATGTCTCATATTACAAGTTGTCTTACAGTACTTCTTTATCCCCAGTGATTGGTTCTCAGCAATACTTTGGATTATCTGAAGTTTGTTGAGGTAGTATGGCTTCTATGTCAAATCAGGTATCAGTATGAGAATGATCCATGTGTAAACTACTCCCATGAAAAGGGTGTTGGAGGTGTTCAAGGTGGTTAACTGAACGCATTTTTCTGAAGATTCTCCACTGATGAGACCTAAACCATATTCATTTTCCCCTCATATCATGTAATACAGTGTAAGCATGGAAGAGTTACAGAACCCCTTGACTGCCTTGCGCCATTCGATTCACACATAATTTTTCTTTCACTCCACTGTTTCACAGAGGAACAATGTATAATGAAGCACAGACAATCAATTCATACTCTAATAAATGGTGCATGTTTATGTTGACCGTGTGTGTATACAGTATGTACTATATACTGTATGTGTATGTACACCTTTGATTATAACTATTATTTATTTAAAAAAGTACAACAAAAAAGTGATTGCACTTAAATAAAAAGAAGCACGTCCATTCCCAATATCATAATCTTGTACCATACCTGACGGGGTTGCTGGTAAGGGACACTCGCAACGACTCTAGACAGGCAAACAGACGTTCGTCAATCACCCCTGACTTTAGCTCTGCCAGGAATTCTTGGGGAGATATCTGATAGCTGCTTCTCAAGCTACCCTGGAAGAGAAATGAAAAATACATTTCTGTCATACACAAAACAACAAAAATACCAAAAAAACAAGATAAGTTAGGAGATGGAAAGAAAGGCTCCATGTCTCAATTGCAAACAGTCAACAAAGAAACAAAATTGCATATAGAATATTTTTTCTGTAAACAGCTGTAAACCTCTTCGATAAATATTGTCACCAATAAAAATTGAATTGTTTAGAAAACTATTTACATTTCCACCCATGAAATTTAAATTATTGATAAGGAATTTGATGATTCAGGTTATAGATATCAAAAATTGGAATTGCACAAAATAAACATTATAGTGAGACCACTTAGAACAGCAGTCCCCAACCTTTTTGCGCCATGGACCACTTTCATCTAAGACAATATTTTCACGGACCATTCTTCATTTTCTCAATAATCGTCAATGACGCCAGGACAGATGTAGTCTAATAATAAATCATCCGCAGTGGTTTTATGTAAAATGCAGACACCATGGACAAACAACCTTTTTTTCATAAACTGATAATCAACATCTCTGTAAACAATATAATTGTAAGAAATAATTACATTACAAACTCGTTTGACGTGACTGCACTGATATTTACTTTTAAATATAGCGACTTACAATCACTGCATTCAACGTAGGAGAAATACTGATCATTTCCAATAGAAGAGTGAACAAGTCAGTTAAATAATAATAATAATGAGAATTACAGTATTTTCCGCACTATAAGGTGCACCTTAAAGCCCATAATTTTCTCATAAACTCACAATGCGCATTATAACCCGACTTGTCTTATATATGGATTAATATTAATATTGATATTGGTTAAAAACAATATGGCTGAAAAAAAGCTGGTAGTCTGGCCGGAAATCATGCCGCACTACGCCACCAGGGGGAGGCCTCAGTAGGCACTCTGGCAGATTGTCCGGCCGGACTACACCCCCTAACTACGGTAGTCAAGGGGGGCCCCAAAGTGCCGGCTCTCACTGACCTTCTCTGTGACCGGAGACCAGCCTGCGGAGAGGACCGGCGGCTGACTAAAAATAAAGATCACGATAACTTAGCAAAACGTAAGGAATTTTCAACAATTCTATTAATAAAGTTTGACTGACTGACTTATCTCAGTATTTCCCCACCATTGCGCCGCCGGAAATAACCCACTTTAAACTTAATTGGTCTAAAAAATGCTGTTGTCGAGTGTTGTTGCTGTAATCTGGAGTCTAGTGACGGTCCATTCTATTAGTCTAAAGAAACACACAGAGAAACTGGTATAAAGGTGAATTTTCAAGAGCTGAGTCACTGCTAGACAAAAGTGCCTGGTGTGCTACAATTGATTTGCAAATGTAGTTGATACCTGAAACAACACATAGCTGTCTGTGTGTGTAGGGGGGGGTGCACAGTTTATGCTTGTGTATTCTGTGAGGTTCATGGTAGTGAGCACCATGAACCTCAAAAACCTCACAAATTCAGTTCTATGAGGAAAACAGAGTGTCGCATTTGCCAGTAAATTAGCAGCCTGATATTAAAACTGGTTAAAAAAGTGTTTAGGACACACAGTGCAGCAGCAAATAGCTGCACTTCACCCCTGACTGGATTACCGATCGATCGAAACAAGATTTAATTAATAAACGAAGACGAACGTCAGAACTGCTTCGAACTTCAGATCAGGAAATAATCCGCCCTGTTCGAACTGAGTGGTCCACTCGTAATAAATTTAACCAGTTTTTAAAGTCAGGTTTTTTAATATGGCATTTTTTGCCAGACACAGTGGCAAATACACCACTTTGTCTGGCTCATAGAACTGACTTTTACGTCACTGACGAGAGCTAAGAATCAGCTCTGCTCTTTTCCTCTTCACTGCTTGCACCTGGAAAACTCTGTTGGCTTTCTGTAAATAGGCTTGAGAAACTTCTTTCAACCAGCTCTATATGGTAAGATCTTTGGGGTAACTTCTATTAGGATTTGATGCCATAGAAATAAAATTTGATTTGACGATGTTTTTAGATAATTTTGTACTACAGTATTTTGTAGTACGTTTATCAGTAAATTTCAGCAGCGAAGGGAGAAACCCATGCGTGTTGACTTCTTTCAAAGATGGCAAAGTGATCCAGTGATCAGGTTTCCTTGATGAGGCTCAGAATGGCCTCATTGACATAACAATAGGGGCCGTTCACAGTTGATTGAAGGTACTTAGTGGACGGATAGCGCAAGTATAACCTCGTTTTTTGTTCTTTTTTGGTTTGTTTTTTTATTGTATGCGCCTCGTATATGAAAGAAATTATAAAATAAACTATTCATTAAATGTGCGCTTTATAATCCAGTATGCCTTATATTGCGGAAAATACTGTAGTGTTTGAGGACTGCTGATCTAGATGCAACGGGAGACAATGACACCTGAAGTGTGTCCCGGACGTCCAGTTGGTTTTCTTTACAGTCACTGCAGAAAATCCCGTTTCACAAAGACAGGAGGTTGGAAATTGAAGCAGGGTTTGCAATACTTTTTGGGCGATCTCAGGATCATCTGCCTTGACTTTAATCCAGTACACTGGCACGGTTGTGGGCGCTTAATTTAGGGGTAGTGGATGGTAACCTGTCACGTGACTGAGACCTGTTAAGTGGGACAGACGCATTCATTCGTCTGTGCATCATTCTGCATAGACGTCACTTTTCAAAATTAAACATGTTCCATACTCCAAAGTAAATAAACGGAAGTAATGTAAATTACTTTTTCTTTCCTTGCGTCCCGGCATCAAATGACCCGCGGACCGGTACCGGTCCGCGGCCCGGGGGTTGAGGACCAAAGACTTAGAATAATAACGTGTCATAATTGAATACCAGATGAGTAATAAGTAGGATAGTAATCAGTAGTACACAAATTTCCACCGGAAAGACATTGTTGATATCAACAAATATTATTATGAGTACTTAGAAATGAAGTGTAAATATTGTAAATAAGAGTCAAAATTTTATTACGAATAAGATGGCTTGGATTTGTAACTAATCTAAAAGCCATTATTAACATGTTGAAATTGTTTTTAGTGCTCCTGATTAAACCTTAAATGTCTTGTAATAGCATTTCTCTCATTTTGATAAGCATTAGACATGTAACTATAGGACGCGTGCAATGCACAGGAGTGAAAAAGCACAGCAGCAAAATATATATCGACAGTTAAAACAAGTTAATGCTATATTTGAGATTACTTTCACTAGTTTGTCCTGCAATCAGACAGCTATAGTATATTTCAGTAAAGTTGTTGGTTAACAACAGCAACAACAACAGAATATTCATTCATTCATCTTCTTGACAAAAGTCCAAAATCAAATGGTCTTCAGCCATACATCCGAAGTCATAGGTGAAGGGTTCTGCTGGGGCCTATCTCACCCATCTACAGGCGAGAGAAGGGGTTCACACTGGATCATAGGCCAGCTCATCGCACAGTCACATGAAAGGCAGACAACCGTTCACATTCACTTTCACACCTAAGGACAATTGCATTCATTAATTCATCTTCCTGATCGCTATTTCCGCTATTGCGGGTCACAGTGGTTGCTGGAGCCTATCACAGCTGACTTGAGGGCGAGACGCGGCTTGCACTAGGAAGTAGTAAGACCAAGCCACTGTGGCTCAGTGTAAAAGAACTGAGTAAGCCACGAAAAGCCACATTCTGTATCAAAGACACCGGCGCAGTGCACTGACAACCAATGCTTGTCGTGGGGGGCGGGGCGTAGGGGGGATGCCCCCCCACAGGGTGGGTACGGGGAGCCTCCCCCGGGAAATTTTTTAGAAAATGGGGTTGTTTTCCTGCATTCTGAGGGCAAAATCTTCTGTTCAGTTTACCTACAAAAATACACTAAAGTCAACAGTTCAAGCTGAACTATCTTTATTTCTAACCTACTTTATGCAGGTATAAATGAGATTCAACAATTGAAAACTTGCAATCACTATGTGAAGATATACAAAATATAATTCAATGTTTATTTGTAAGTTTTACTTGGACTAGAAGACATTTTAACTTTGACCACCACCAAAACCATTGGTATGCCATAGTTTAGTTTTGTTTTTGTTTTTTTTAATTCAATAATATGATTTTTCATTTCAATTTAAAAAGGCATGAAAAATAGCAAATGAGGTGAATACACATTTACTGTACATACATCGCTGTTTATTCGTGCCACTCATAGGGATTAAAAGTCTAAGACTACAAAAAAATATTGATAATATCTTTCATTTACCTTCTGATCGGTCTGTCACCACTCCTACCCCCTCTCAGCATTCCTCATGTGTTCAATTACCATTTTAACGCAAAATCTACTATAAAACACTGGATTCTTAATTTCTTTCGATCGATCGTCCTCGCCTTGTCGTACACCAATTCGCAGGTTTAGCTTGTAAAAATAGAATCATTTTGTTTTTCATTGGACGAAAGGAGGTAATGACTCAAGTGCATATTTAATGATCGGTAGCGTTCAGGTCACTTCGGCTATTTCCGTCGGCTAGCAGAAATAGCGGCGCTAGCGGAAATAGCGGCGCTAGCGGAAATAGCGGCGCTAGCGTGCGAAAAAGTTGTAAGTTTTAGCCTTTTTTCCGTAAAAATAAGAATGCCATTGTGGCTACACAGTCTAAAAACCTTGTAGCCAATCCAGAATTTACTTTGCCTATGGCGAAGTGGCGAATGGCTAGCTCAAGCACAGCGCGGGGGACACTCCCAGCACTACGCCAGAGCACTGTGGAGCCACACGAAAGACAAACAACTATATTCATCATATTCACACCTACACGCAATTTGGAAAAATCAATTCACCTTAGCCGCATGTTTTGGATGTGGGAAGAAGCCAGAGAATATGGAGGGAGCTCACGCAGACATGGGGGAGAACGTACAAACTGCAAAGAAAGGATTCAAACCAGAACTTTCTAGCAGTGAGGTGACTGCAACATTGTGCCGCCCTCGGAGTAACCAATTCATCTAAATTGCATGTTTTTGGAGGTGGGAGAAAGCTGGAGACCTTGGAGAAAACAGATGCAGACATGGGAGAACATACAAAGTTCACAGGTAGACTCAAACCAAAACCTCCATCCACTCCTCCACCATGCTGTCCCAGTTTGAATATGAAAATCTAAATTAATTAACTTAAAATGGTGGAAAAAACAAAACAGAAATTGGTCTTTTGTCATTTTGAATGGTGTACTTCTCAGTAGTCAAATTGCTGTTGGCAACTTTTAAAACATGTACCTGTATACTTACTGTATCTGTAAAAGAACTACATGCAAATTGTTTTACTACTCTTGCTTCACCAGGCTGTACTTGCACTTTCGCAGTAAACAAGGGATGCAACTAGCTCTGAGGAGCTATGTGAGACATATGAATTAATATTGATATTTCCTTTAGATTAAGGGAAAACAAAATGTATTAATCACTGAAAAACAGCACGTGATCTTTTCTGGACTAACACAGAACAGTTCAAACAATTTTTTGAGTTCAAAACCACAGCACAACACCCTCCGGAGCGAAACTGACTTAAACTGCAGAACAATTTAAATAAGAATAACAGCTTGTTTTTTAACCACCAACATTTTTCTCAGGTTTTGAATCGACAAAAACCATTAAACAAGCACAGAGTACCGATAATCAATAAGTTCAAAGCGTTTATTCCTCAGTTCGCTGTGACAGTCAAGTCAAATGTCTTCATACGTTTTCAAACCTATAAATATTTTACAAGAACAGCACATTTCCAAAGAGGAACAGAACCTAATGTCATTTCGTGCTCTTTCAAAATGCAATTATCAACAAGCAAATTACAGCAATCAACGACAGCCAGCATCTCTCACAGTGCAATGATCAAAAACCTTTAATCACATGGAAAGAAAAACTATATCAAGTACCTTACTGAAAATAAGTCTGGACTTTTTTTTTACTATATATTTGCACACATCTCAACAGGCCAGTTAGTAAGGATGTACATTTTTGAAGTCCTGGAAGACAACTATGGAATCTTAAAATAAGCATTTCTTTGTTTTGTCATTGGAATGTTGGTGTAGAGATGAGGCTACATTTACTCAGTTTGTCAAAACAACTTCACCAATTCCAAAATATCACACATCAATGGCCACATTTTTTGATTCATCAAAGCCCTAAGAAATCAGCCTGCATCATTACCAAGAGGAATAAATAATCCCATACACATACAGGCTTCCAAAATAAATAATGGGAGTGTGCCTAGTCTGTCTCTCCACTTACAACTCAATGCCCAATCTCAAATATTCTTCCAAATCATGAGAATAAAATTATTTGTCAAAGTCTCTCTAGAAAATCCTGTTAACTTACCTAAATATTTGTTGATTATCAAGGCCACATTCCTTCATAAATTCATAAGGCATTTTATGGGTGGCCAGTGCAAATCTGACAACCTTTTTACGTTTCCTTTTTTTTAATATTAATTTTTCAAAATCAATCAATTCAATATTCTCTGTTCACTTTCTATAATACAACTCTACCTATGTGTGGTTTTGTTCCCTTCCACCAATTACCTCCTTCAAGATTTACTTAAATTGTCTTACCCACACTTTTGAAACTACAACTGCAAATCAACGTAAGGACAGTGAACCTTTGAAAGGGACGATTTTTGTCATTTTGCCCAGTGGTTGCATAATTTTACAATGCAGGCATGTAAACAGCCAACTACAGCGGGTAACGAGAGTTGGACAGACTAAGAACAGTTTTTGATGGATGTACTGTAATACCTGAAGTCCTCTAAAAATGGAAAAACCAAGTCCATCCCTCCAAGCACACTCCTCCAAAAATTATTGTGTAATAAATGTGTCTGTATATGACCTATTCTCCATTCCAATGGTGAGTCCAATGTACTGCAAATGCTTTGTTTACATCTCAAAAGTGAACACTTGTGTACCAGAAAACCCCAAAAATCATACAAAGGGGAGGAAATGAAGTAACTCAAGCTTTGGGTTCACCAAAACAGTTGTATTTAATATTATAGGTGCTCTCTATTCATATGAAATAACAAAAGCCTGTTCATTGGGTGTTTCCAGTGATATTCACAAACTGAACCCCTGTTAAATGATCATGCTCTGGGGTCACTGTGTCTTTTTTGATGATGTGGGAGAGAACAAATTATCCAGTTTCCAGATAAACCCACATTTTTCTGGGGATTTACTCATTTCCCCACAAAGACTGACACTTTTATCACTCTCTGTTGAGATCCATCTGTGCTTTGAGAGGGGGGAAAAAACAAGCATAGGGCAAATTTCTGAAACTCTGAAGGTACAGTCAACGGTGATGGAAAACTTGCATTCACAAAATCTAGTCACATACATCTCATCATTCAAGATAATATTCAGAACAAATAGTTAACTTCACTCAATTTATGATGCACTGCAACTAGCAGCCTTAACAATTTTGGGTTGTGATGCACTACCACTCAAAACCAACACAAATTATCCATCCATCCATTTTCTTTCACCGCTTTATCCGCTGTCACAGGTCATGGGGAGCTGGAGCCTATCCCAGCTGGCTTAGGGCGTGAGGCAGGGGAAACTCCGGGGACGACACCAGTGCACCACGGAGCTACACAGAGACAGACAACCACACTCACACTCACACACTACGGGCAATTTGGAATGGCCAATTAACCTTATGTGCCAATTAACCTATGTTTTTGGAGGTGGGAGGAAGCTGGAGAACCCGAAGAGAATCTACGCAGACACAGGGAGAATATGCCAACTCTGCACAGAGCGAGACTCGAACCTAGAGCCAACACAAATGATTTAAAATGTAAATATAATTTGAGTTTTTGAGACATGGTGGGCAAATGAGTGAAATTAAGAGAAAAAGAGGGGGGAAAAAGCAACTGATGGAGACAAACAGTATACATTATAAGGTACTGTATAAAATATACAAATTAGTTTGCATTTTCATTTCTCTTAGACAAGATGACAAATTAGATTACATTGGCTTGTTATCACATATCCCTGTAAATGGTGATAAATGAATGATTGTATTAATCAAATTTAATTCCTCAAAAAAAATTTTTCTCAGACTGGACATCATGTTAGACATCATTATGAAATATACTTAAAAACATTATGTGCCTGGATGATAGGGTTAAAAAAGTTATGAAAAGAGGACATATTCAAGCAAAAGCCAGACATTACTGGAACTATAAACTGTAGGAAGCAAAATATATGAAGTAAATTAGGTAGAAAAGTATTGCCTTATTAAAGAACTCACAGTTTTGGAGGCAGTAAACACATACTGGATGACCATTTCTCTTTTCATGTTAAGGTCCTTGTCTCTCAGAGGTGTCTTTTTTTCCTCACTCAAATTCATATCCTCCTGAAAAGAACAAAGTAAGACAAGATAAATTTTATAATGAAGAACTTTAATAATCTTTAACATCCTTTCTACGGTTCGAGTAACAACATATTGTAATAATTTAGCAAACTAAGATTTAACATTACCCCGAAGATTTGATTAGATGTTATTGTAACAACAGTTTTGTACATAATGCCTCAAATGTTTCCCAACTTGTCACCACAGTTGTCCTTGTATCAGACATAAGATGAATGTCAAGCTACGACTTTTAATGATATTTTACGGTGCTTCAGACGTACCATCATCTTTTCAAACAGAGCCAAGATCTCTTTTTCTGTGGTGATCTTTGATGAAACCTCCTCAAGTTGATGAGAGGTGGATGATGAAGAAATGGACCAATCACTGGCATTATGTTTAGAGTGAGATAAGGGTGGCCGGTCCTTTTTACTTCCTGGAATGCGGATACTGGCAAATCTGTCCATCTGCAGACGCAGCAAAGAAAACACAGAACAGTTAAAAGTACAAATTAATTTTGTGAGCTAAGTGAAGAAAGATAAAAGATGTGTAAACAATTATTAGTCAGAACAAAGAAGACAAAACATTATTAAATTGATAAGGAGTTTAAAAAACATCCCATTAGTGTGAACACTGTGAACAAAGAACATAGGACACTCGTTACACATATGCTAGGAAAGTTCCCCAACAGAGAAACGTGAGAAATGCTATCTGTTCAGTGATGTGAGTTATTGTAATGTGTGTTAACAGAGAACAATATCACATGAGCACTTTTGAGAAACTTTGGTAAAAAGATTTTATAAGATGTGGAATATGGATGGATGAAAGGAGACAGAGAAAACCAATGGGTCTTACCACATCGTCTGTGAGGGTTCTAAAAGGTAAGTGCTACAGGTGGGGAACAGGAAAAAAAACAATAAATCAGGATAGATGTATTAATTCACTGCCTATCATTCAAATAAAAACGTACTCTAAAGCAAACTACATGAAAACATTACTATTCATGGCCAGATATCTAATGTAAAGTAAAATGTTTGGGTTCTTTAAATTCTGCATTGGAGAATGCACAAATTTTACTCCCAAATGGCTTGGTGCATTAGGGAAGAAAAATATGATGCAGCAAGGGCAAGTATGGTTTAGAAACAGATATATGACCACTAACAGGCCACCATCATGCACTAATGAGCACGACCCAGAAAAATGAAGTAGGAGTGTCCTCTCCATCTTGGGGTATCAACTCAGTCCATTTATCTAGTCTCATACCAGTGGATGTCTGATACTACCTGGATTTTTTTGGTTTCAAGGAAAATTTCCAGCTTGAAATGACCACTGGCAGGAACAATATATAATTAGTAGAAACATAATGGGCAAAAGTGTTGTTTTGGGCTATGATTGCATCAGATTTTATTGAGAGAGCTGATGCCTGTGCCAATCAGCCTGTGTTTAAGGTTTAAAATTCATAGCAGGTGAAAAATGGAAGAGACAGCCATTACAATAAAAAGTAGATGGACAGTGTAGGGTAAATTCTAAATTTGCTCATTGAAATTGAGGTGTTTTTGCAAGTTGCCAATAAGGACAGTGGTTGCCTAAACAAAAATTTGCTGAAAGTGTGTTCTCTTACAAGCCACGTCTGTCAGTTGGAACACATATGCATGACCTGTGGAAGAGGAGATTGGTAGTCGGTCTGTTGTTTATATGCTAACCAGCTACGTAAGAGCCTGTCGGGAAAGTTTTTTGTGTTGCATTTTCTGCTGTTGCAGTTTTGTATTTACTTGTTATTTAATGACGCCTTGGGAAGTTACCATCCATCAACAACTTTCTGCATGAATATTTTGCAGTGAAAATAACCAAACCAGAATGCTAAAAAGGCCTGGATAAGGAAACTGTCCAGCAGACACAATCAACAGGAACTTTTTCTTCAGTGAGACCCGAAGATGTGAAGAATCACACCAGATATATATAATTGATGGAGTAATTCTAGATTAAATTGACTCTCCCTGTATATAGAGTACAGGAACAACTAAAAAATTTGACGCCATATTTATGGAATTTCATTCGAAACCTTGTTTTCTACTCATTTCTGACCCGCAGCTACCATTCCAAAGTTGTGCACTTGTTTTAAATGTGCGACTCACAAATAACATAATATTCAGCTTTGCAACAGTGGAAATGGGGGAGGACATCAATGAGAAATATTAATAATTTTAGCATCAATAAATCAATTGATAATTCCAGTACTATTAGTGCTAAAGGTCCCATATCATATTTTTTTAATCATTTTGACACAGCTGTCAGATGTTCAGCTACACTGTATTCGAAATGTACTGCTTCAAACTGATCATGTTTCTAAATTTTAGCTGTCTAAAAGTTGCTCAAATGAGCTTCACTGAGAAAAGGCTGTTTATGTCTATGCACCATTAAATATTAATGAGCTGTTCGTCAATGCCTTACCTGTCTGTTACACGCCCCTCTCATGGAGAGGATGTGGCTATCGGTAGCATGGTCTAATGTTTACAGGCAATGTCGCTGGCATGTTGTCATTAAAAATGAAACACAACCGCCGTCTCTTTTTTGGCTGAGATAGAGTATAAGCAGTTATCTTGTTTTGTACAACAACTCTGCAACAATCGGACACACTGCTACCTTACCATAGGACACTCCAAACTTCACCTTATGGATGAATGCCCCCTTATCCAGAGTTATGCAAATCACTCCTGTTCTTACATCATGACAGGAGCTGAGTCTGATAAGCATGTTTTAGCACCATGTAACGAGTGGGTGGGTTGCCAACTCGATACAGGCTACATTTGATTTCCTCTTTTTAGGACACGTGTCAAACTCAAGGCCCGGGGGCCAAATGTGGCCTGCCACATCATTTTATGTGGCCCACGAGAGCATAAAGGGTCAGGGTGTCTAAAAATAAATAGGTCAAAAATGTGCTTTGAGCAAAACGACATTTCCCACAAAACAGTAATTAAGCCCATTTTAGCACTGACAAAAACGTTTTGAACAAAGCTAACTTGTGTTTCATGTTATTTTTCTTTATTCAGTTGGATAGTTTAATCATTGATTGATGGAGTTATGTGCATTTCATAACCCCACAAATTAAAAGGATTTACGTTATAACAGAGACACAAACAAGCATATTTTTTTCTGTGCAACTGTAACTTGAATAAGCAATAAATTTTAGAGTTATTTAACATAAAGGAGTGGTTACATTTATTTTACATTACATAAGTTACATTTTGGAAAGGAGACTAGGTCTCCCCAGTAACAGTAGAAATGTTGAGGCAGAAATGGCCTCAACACTTGCTTCGTATGTATTCTGCCCCAGGTTCAATCCCCGGCATCTGCAGCTATTCGGGGCCACAAGCTAGTGTCAACCATAGCCCGGTCCCAAAAACAGCAAACACTTTACCAAACCAATGTGAGCATTTATCTAAAAAGAATGACACGCTGTGGCAAAACCTAACGGTACAAACCAAAAGAAAGTGTTGTAATTGTATTTAAACAGGTAAACTCGCAAACCAACTGACAGCAGCCCTGCACTGTCGGAACAAATTGTAATGTTTCCGCAAACAAAGTAAATTACTTTGCTAGTCTAACCATGGTATCAATTGTATTTATTTGTCCATACAGCCAGAACACTTTAATGTACATTAGCCTGGTTGTAATGAGCAACAGCAGGCACCTTGGGTGTCACCTTTAACTCCCTTCCTTATTCCAATCCACTAAAGACTCCCATTACGCTGATTCCCCACGGTCTCTTTTTTTCTCAACACCTCTTTGTGCTAAAACTGATGTTTTGCTGGATCAAGGGTCATGATAGTCGAGTCCAGACTGTAAGACGCTTTTATTTGGAGCATGGAGTATTTACAGGAATTTTGGACAGCCGTAACTTGACCAGATGAGTAGATCAGCTAATTAGTGATTACTAGATCCTTCTGCTGCTAATCTGCCAACATATGCAGCTATCTTAAACTGTTAATTTCTTTAATTTTTAGAAGATGAGACAAAAAATGTATACTGGATGACAAATGCCATGTCATCTAGCATACATTTTTGTCTCACCTTCTAAAAATTACATCCCACTGACATGACTTCCAACTTTTCAAATCAAAAACTCTGACTTCGTAGCAGCTGTCCAGTCTTTCCAGATCAAACTTGACATTTTCAAAGTGGGCCTGTTCAGGCCAAGAGGCCTGAACATATTTTGGATCAATTAATCCAATTTAGAACGAGAGATTTCTCCCGTCCTGAGTTGTTCAAAAATGATTGCAAACTTCTTCTCTTCCTGTGAGAGTAACTCCTTGTTTTTATTCAGAATCCCTTTCTGCCACCAGTAGGTTAAACAGATGGGAAAGATCCTGGATGGAACTTTCCAATTTACAAACAAATGTGGCAGAGGAATGAGAGAAGGCATGTGAATTAGGACATGAATAAGAGTGTAACATTTATTTCATTTTCTTTTTAAGCTCAGAAGTTGCACTTCCTTCTCTTAGTTGCTTTGCCCAGATTAGCCTTAAAGAGGATTTTAGTCAGTTTTAATTTTGCATTTTTATGTTTATTTTTATACTGAAAATAATTTAATTATACTGTGATGCATATTTTAGAGTTAAAGATATTATTGACGTGTTTATGTTTCAAAGTTATATAAATGTTACAATTTGCACAAGTGCATGCCTGCTGTATCTGTGGGTGCCAGATTATTTACACCGCATCAAGGGAGGAAGTGTTTAGAAAAATGTCAACGTCAAAATTAAAACTGCAGTGCAGCTATTCAAGAATTATTTAAAGCAATGGATTTTCAAATACCCATAAAAGCATGAGTTTTTTATTATTTTATTCTTCATAGTTTATCTTTGGGACTTGGTACTGTTCTTCAAATGAAACAAGTTATCTAAAGACATTACCTTGGTCTTTGGGAAATTTGCTTTCAGTTTTGTGACTTTTTTTAATTAAACGACTAATGGATTTATCGAGAAAATAATTGATAGATTTATCTACAGTGAAAATAAGCGATAGCTACAGCCTTCCCCAGAAGGATGCTGGTATTTTTTAACGCACTAAAAAGAATGGCCTTACAACAGTAATTTGTAAATGTCAGTGAATTCACTTTAGTTTGCGCTATCACACTGTTCATTTAATTAAAATGTGATAATATCTTTTCCAATTAACTGAAAGGTAACAAGTAACTTTCCAATCAAACAGAACTGATTTGTAAAACACTGCACATACAATTCACAGTAGGAAGTGAAGCAAACACAGATAGTTCATGGAAGTAAAGGAACACTTAAATTTTGTTTAGCAATATGTTCTCCATAAATTTGTGTTTTTTTTTGTGTAAATGTAATCTTTTATGATTCCGCTGATGGTATCAGGCACAAACTCAAAAGACAGCAAAGAAACTTGATTCAAGTGTCATTAACAAATTTGCTTTGTTCGGAAAAACACTTCATCATCGACTGCCACTGCTTGCTCTTCCTCTCACTAGGTTTTTGTAAAACAAACTTCAAAAACTAGACATGGTGAACCACATTTCATTCAGTATTTATTTCCTTTTAAATCATTTAGGTATCTTCTGATGTATTTTTTCATGGAACTGGCATTTTATAGGTATATACTATATCAGGATTAGCTTTTAAGGCTCATTTATGGTAAAGTTATTTGTAGTTTAATTTCTGTCCCCATGTTCAGTAGCCACTAAAAACACCTTTCAAAACATGCTACACAGAAATCAAAATGTAAAAATCCATTCTAATGGTTACATCATAAGATCATGTCTCAGATAAATTGATAACCAGATAATCAGTTTTGGAACAAGGCAATAGTCCACATGATCCATGTTTTTTACCTAACACTTAAAACATACAAAAATCCCTCTCAGGGGAAGCTTAATGCAACTCAATCTACACATTTTAATAATACAAATAATTTGCATTTGTTCTCCTTCAAATACAAATTTATCACATCTGAAGTTGCCTTTAATGTTAAATCTGGCGTCACGATTTTCAGAAAATACTGTGGTATTGTAGTGCCATCTATTGACATGAGAGCAGAAAATCTGTTTTATTTAGTGAGAAGAAAAGCCTCATTGTTTCTGTGTTTTTGTGATTTAAAAAAAAACATTTATACATATTATGAAATATATAGAAATAAAATTATGATACAAGTTATTTTTATAAAACTTACAAGTAACATACAAAAACTGCATGCTGCCTGGGAGGCAAAGTGGTATCTGTGCAGCAAGATGTTGTTGTTTTTTTAAATTTCATGTTCCTGTGTGTGTGTGTGTGTGTGTGTGTGTGTGTGTGTGTGTGTGTGTGTGTGTGTGTGTGTGTGTGTGTGTGTGTGTGTGTGTGTGTGTGTGTGTGTGTGTGTTTTAAAAGGAAAACCTGAACACGAACTTACACCCTTTTCCATCTATGTGATGTTCAATTCACGGAAATATACATTGTAATTGTTCATATAGAAAACAGCACAATAAGTTGCAGCCAATATAAAATACAAACAAAACCCACTTTTAATATGTTTTTATGGTGTTTCCACAGTAAAATCCTGTATCACTTAAAGCTTTCAGCGTGTTGCGTTTACATTTCAACATAGATTATGCCAACCAGATACCAAATGGGTTATAACCTACTGTACGTAAAATATTTTTAACTCAAGATCCAACTAGTTGACTTTTACAAGAAACTCGTATCACTTGTTCACTTGACAGATTATAGGTGATTGTTAATCAAAGTCAGGAGAGAATAATTGCTAGATTTACCAAAAAGCCCTTCAGTGGGAGAGTCTGGTCAAGTATGCATAAAGTAGATCTGTATCATGCACAAATTTTTTGTCTGAAAAGGCTGTGTGTCATCAATATGGACTTGACCAGTTTGATAAATACCTAAGTAAGAAGAAATTATTTTCCAAATGATGTCTTCTATGTCTCCTAGAAAAATGTTGCAGACAAAATTCTACCAGAAAAAGTTGGCTGGCAGTAGTAGTAAGAAGCACATGGATTAGTCCAGAGAGGTTAAACCCTGTGCTAATTTTAACATTTTAACATCAAAAGCCAAGTAAACAAACACTCAAGGTCACAGTTCACAAAGAAAACTATGATATCAAAAGATTACATTAAAATTGATCTTTCCTAAAGTGACAGAGATTCTGCGAGAGTCATAATAGCTGTCATGCAATGAATGAGTTTACCAGCACACATAAGACCTCACCCTTCGGTTCCAGTATTCTGGCTACATGAAGGGAACACTGTGCTCTAGCTATAATGGAACCAAACAGCCGATTTTTGAATAATTAATTTACCTGATTGAAGCCAAGGTCACATGCAAACAGCTTAGGCATCACATTTTAAAAGAGGCTCGGAGGACCACATTTGGGGGAAAACGATCTTTATCTTTCACATTAATTTACACAATGTACTTTATAGATGTCTGTGGAACGTTTGAACCATCACACTGCATCACTGACACCACTTATATTTCTGTTTGCCATACTTACAAACTTTGGTTTTCGTTCTCCTTCCTCACTATACGCCGTGCCGTAGTTGGAAGAGCCTTTCTTCTTTTGAGATTTCGTGTCTCGTCCGGTGGTAGATTCAAACCTCTGACTGTAATTATCCATTTTGTTAACTTACTGGCTTCTACGTTAGTACACGCCGTAGTTGCAAAACCACACACGAGAAAGTGTCGAAACTACAATTACGTCTTAAAACTGCAAGAAAACTATGACTGGTCAACGCGTAACCTTACTTAGAAGATATTATATTGTGTATATTTAGCAGTCATCACTCGAAACAGTCACTTTAGTGTTAGCCAGCAGACGAGTTTGCTACACTACCTTTTACTGGTGGCTTTGCTCAGCGTTAATCCAATTTACTGTATGAGCCGTCACGTAATCTAACTCTTAAATGTCCGGCAACAGAAGAGATGCGACATCAAATATAATTGATTCCCTTATTAAAACCTTGTATCCGAAAATGAATAGACGTCTATATAATCGCTTCGGCACAAACTGAGTTGTTCGTGGGATAAACGTTGTAATCGGAATTTTTGACAGAACCGCGCAATGAGGATGTCAGTTCCGCATGTTTAATTAAACCAATAGAATTCAAGTATCCACAATTCTCGAATGGCCATTGGTGTAGCTCTTGTGTTTACAGCTGAACTTACTTATGATTGGTGGTAAGAAGCTGTCAATCAAATTTAGAGCCGCTTGTTCGGAGTATTCCGAGCACCCGAAAGTATGACGGGTTGTGCCGCCCTGCTGCGGTCGGAAATGATATTTTCTTTGGGGGCGTCCGGTGTCGTGCTAATATTTCTCAAACGACGTCTTTAACGAAGTTGGAATTTGATCGCCACACATGAAAATATGGGGCGTACTGTCCCTGGTTGCCATTGACGTCTACATCAATTCAAATCCGGACGTTCACTGCCACCTGAGGTACCTTTGCTCCGACCCTTCAACTAGAAAGTTGACAATGAAGACCACCGTTTCCAGGAAACATGGAGTTGTTTTTTGTTTTCGTTTTTTACTGAAAGCTGAGATAACTCAGCCTAATTTGCCGTCCACCAAAATGTAAATTAGGTTTCACCATTTAATTTCCGCTTACGTTCAAGATTTCGTGGCATTACATTGTTTAGGGATTAAAGCCCTGAAACGTGCCACCATAGTATGTTGTCTGCTGGGAACTGATCCTTAGCAGAAATGGAAATAACTCAAAAACTGTAAACATAACTCATTTACAAAGCAAAGCTTTTCATTTACAAAGCAAAGCCTTGCTTTGTAAATGTCGGAAACTCTCAGAACACTCTTGTCTTGTCCCTGCAAATGATCTCAATAATAACTGACGGACATTAATACACACATATACAGTATATGTGTATCACTGATTTTGGTCCAAATACATCAGACACTAACACATGATTTACGTCAGTGGCATGCTAGAAATTCACATTGACAGCAACTGTCATGATATCTAAGCATGTATATGGGACAATCTCAAAGAACTTTCATCTACGTAATAAGACAAGGCAATCGGAGAATGCAACATCCCGTGACACCCCTGAATTCAAAATTTTACCCTGACCTACTTTCATAATTGTAGCAGCAATGAATTCTATATTGTAATATCAAGTATGACATTGAGTTTTCCAAAGATAGATAGATAGATAGATAGATAGATAGATAGATAGATAGATAGATAGATAGATAGATAGATAGATAGATAGATAGATAGATAGATACTTTATTAATCCCGGAGGAAATTGTATATATCCACTGCTCAGGCATTACACAACGAGTAATACTGGATAAACACCAGGAGAAAAAGAAACACTGACATCACAGGACATACCGCAAGACATACACTACACTAACAGACACATGCAGCACTAACAGGACTTATATAATAAACTATAACTAAAATATAAACACTTCTTCTTCTTCTTTTCCTTTCGGCTTTTCCCTTCAGGGGTCGCCACAGCGAATCAATTTCCTCCATCTAGCCCTGTCCTTTGAATCCTCTTCTCTCACACCAACTACCTTCATGTCTTCCCTCATTACATCCATAAACCTCCTCTTTGGTCTTCCTCTAGGCCTCCCGCCTGGCAGTTCAAAACTCAGCATCCTTCTACCAATATATTCACTATCCTCTGGACATGTCCAAACCATCTCAGTCTGGCCTCTCTGACTTTATCTCCAAAACCTCTAACATGTGCTGTCCCTCTGATGTACTCATTCCTGATCCTATCCTTCCTGGTCACTCCCAGAGAGAACCTCAGCATCTTCATCTCTGCTACCTCCAGCTCTGTCTCCTGTCTTTTCTTCAGTGACACTGTCTCTGGACCAAACGACATCGCTGGTCTCACCACAGTTTTGTACACCCTTCCTTTCATTTTAGCTGAAACTCTTCTATCACACCTGACACTTTCCTCCACCTGTTCCATCCTGCCTGTACATGCTTCTTCACCTCTTTTCCACACTCTCCATTGCTCTGGACTGTTGACCCTAAGTACTTAAAATCCTCCACCTTCTTGATCTCTTCTCCCTGTAACCTCACTCTTCGACTTGGGTCCCTCTCATTCACACACATGTACTCTGTCTTACTGCGGCTAACCTTCATTCCTCTCCTTTCCAGGACAAACCTCCACCTCTCTAGCTTCTCCTCCACCTGTTCCCTGCTCTCTCTGCAGATCACAATGTCATCTGCAAACATCATAGTCCATGGAGATTCCTGTCTAACCTCGTCTGTCAGCCTGTCTATCACCATAGCGAAAAAGAAGGTGCTCAGAGCTGATCCCTGATGCAGTCCCACCTCCACCTTGAACTCCTCTGTCACACCTACAGCACACCTCACCACTGTCTTACAGTCTTCATACATGTCCTGCACTGCTCTAACATACTTCTCTGCCACTCCAGACTTCCTCATACAATACCACAGTTCCTCTCTGGGCACCCTGTCATAAGCTTTCTCCATATCTACAAAAACACAATGCAGCTCCCTCTGGCCTTCTCTGTACTTCTCTATCAACATCCTCAAAGCAAATACTGCATCTGTAGTACTCTTTTTTGGCATGAAACCATACTGCTGCTCACAAATGTTCACTTCTGCCCTTAGTCTAGCTTCCACTACTCTTTCCCATAACTTCATTGTATGGCTCATCAGCTTTATTCCTCTGTAGTTGCCACAACTCTACATATCTCCCTTGTTCTTAAAAATGGGCACCAGCATATATAAACACTTTATATAAACACTATAAAATTAAAAAATAAACAGTATAAAATTTTAAAAATATAACAGTATTAAATTAAAATATAAACAGTATAAAATTAAATTAAATTAAATCCATTCAACCCCGTGCTGACCTCGCCACCCCCTCCCCCCCCGCTCCTCCTGAGAGAGTCATTGTACCCCCTGATGGCACGGGGCACGAAGGAGGACCTCAGCCTCGCTGTCGAAAGATGAAGGTCATCATCACATTTTTGTGCCTCTGGCTTCCTGAAAATGTTGCTTTTTGTTTTGTGATTTCAGGTTTCAGAGATATTAACCTAAAAAGATATAAAAATGAAAATTTTACCTTGACCTAGTTTTTCAAGGTCAGGATTGTGATCTAATTTTCATCCCCTTGCCTCCTCGATTATAATGACTTTTGTCTTTTTATGTTATCCAGTTCCTGAGATGTATGCAAAAAAAATATACAAAAGTTGAAATTTGACCTTGACCTAATTTTCTCAAGGTCAAGTCATCAGAATCAGTCTTTATTTGTCATGCTGACACACGTTTTCACATATGACAGTACGAAATACGTCTCTGAAGATCCCAGTAAGCCCGGTCGATAAATAAGATATGTTAAGAAAAACAAGAAAAAAGTCAAAAATGTAAGATAAATAAAAAAGAGAACAGAGAAAAGTTAAGAATGTGAGATATACCTGTTCTCTGTGCATGCGCAAGCAGGCTGCAGTTTCCTTTGCTCAGAGCGAGTTTGTTATGCATAATTTTCCTTTTTTTTCTATGTTTCTGCGTGTATTTTTTTTTAACGGAAATTTAGATAATGTATAGTGATATACATGATATACTCCGGGATTAATAAAGTGTGTATATATATATATATATATATATATATATATATATATATATATATATATATATATATATATATATATATATATATATATAAAGGGTAAATTGTAAAGTGTCTGAACAGCAAAAAATTATCTATTTACAATGCAGCAGCTTAAGTGTGTAGGTGCTCCATCTATTGCACCTGATGAAGCTCCATATTGCAGCAAATCCCCGTGTGTCTGTGGTGACACACGGGGCGTCGTGAGGGTGACTACAGAGCACCACAGGAGTTCAGCTGTCTAACAGCCTCTGGAAAGAAGCTGTTTCTGTTTCTTAACTGTCTGCTGCAGAGCAGCTGCCATACCCAACAGTGATGCTGGTGGTGAGGATACTCTCCACCGCACCCCTGTAGAAGCACTTCAGGATGGCGCTCCCTAGTCCAGCACGCCTCAGCTTCCTGAGGAAGTAGAGCCGCTGGTGGGGCTTCCTGAGCAGGTAGGAGCTGTTGCAGCTCCAGGTGAGGTCTTCAGTGAGATGAGCCCCAAAGTACCTGTAGCTGGAGACCACCTCCACAGCTGCTCCTCCGATGTGCAGGGGGGGAGGGGACTGTATTTTCCTCCTGAAGTCCACCACCATCTCCTTGGTCTTCCCCACGTTGATGCAGAGGTTGTTGTGTCTGCACCAGTGCACCAGGTGCCCCACCTCCTCTCTGTATTTGGACTCATTGTTGTTCTGGATGCCTCCCACCACTACTGTGTCGTCTGCGAACTTTACGATATGACATCTTGGGTGTTTCGCTGAGCAGTCATACGTCAGTAGGGTGAACAGGAGTGCTGACGGTGAAGGGGGAGGTGTTGTTAATCCTGACAGTCTGTGATCTGTCTGCCAGGAAGTCCAGGACCCAATTCCCTGTGGTGGCAGACAGTCCCAGCTCTAACAGTTTCTGCACCAGGGTCTGGGGGATGATGGTATTGAACGCTGAGGTGAAATCCAGGAACAGCAATCGGATGTAAGAGTCCTTGCTCTCCAGATGGGTGAATGAAGTGTGGACCACAGAGGATATGGCGTCATCGGTGGAGCGGTTCCTCCTGTAGGCATATTGGTGGGGGTCCACCGTTATGTCCACGGAGTCCATGATGTGTGCCATGACCAGCTTCTTGAAGCACTTCATGACTATCAGGGTGAGGGCCACCGGCCGATAGTCATTCAGCTCCTTCACCGGGTGGCCTTTGGGGACCGGGATGATCAGAATCAGAATCAGAATCAGAATCAGCTTTATTGGCCATCGTTTGTAGAAAGCAGACGAGGAATTTGTTTCCGGCAGGTTGTGTCTCAAACTGTGCATTCATAACTTAACTATTCTAAATACTTAAACATTATAAATAACTATACTAAATACAAAATGTAGGATGCAAAATGCAGTAGGTGGGGGGGGGGGCACAATGTACAGGTGCTGAGTGCATGTTGCAGGGATTTGGAGACAAATAGTTAACATTTATTGTTCAAGTGTCTTATGGCTTCGGGGAAGAAACTGTTTTTAAGTCTGGTTGTTTTTGAGAGGAGGGCTCTGTAGCGCCTCCCAGAGGGTAGCCTTTTAAATAGACGGTGTCCAGGGTGTGTTGGGTCTGAGATGATCTTCCCTGCCCGACTCCTAATTCTTGAAGAGTGCAGCTTTTGGAGGGAGGGCAGGGAGGTCCCAGTGATCTTCTCAGCAGACCTGATTGTCCTTTGTAGTCTTGTCCTGTCCCTTTGGGTGGCAGCACCGAACCAGACTGTGATGGAGGAACACAGAACCGATTCAATGACTGCCGTGTTGAACAGGACCAACAGCTCCTGTGGCAGACCGTGCTTCCTTAGCTGCCTGAGAAAGTACATCCTCTGCTGGGCCTTCTTGAGGATGCAGCTGATGTGGAGAGTCCACTTCAGGTCCCGGGAAACAGTAGTCCCCAGGAACTTGAAGCTCTCCACAGAGTCCACAGGGCTGTTTGCAATGGTGAGGGGGAGCAGAGGGGAGGGTAACTTCCTAAAGTCCACTGTCATCTCCACAGTCTTGAGCGTGTTCAGCTCCAGGCTGTTGCGACTACACCAGTCCACTAGCTGTCTCACCTCCTGTCGGTATGCAGACTCATCCCCGTCCTGGATGAGTCCAATGACAGTTGTGTCATCTGCAAACTTCAGGAGTTTGACGGCTGGGTGCGTGGATGTGCAGTCGTTGGTGTAGATGGAGAAGAGCAGCGGAGAGAGGACGCAACCCTGGGGGGCACCGGTGCTGACTGTCTGAGTGTCTGAGGTGATCGCCCCCAGCCTCACCTGCTGTGTCCTGTCTGTCAGGAAGCTGGTGATCCACTGACACATGACAGAGGGGACTGTGAGCTGGTGAAGTTTGGAGGATAGCAGCTCAGGGATGATGGTGTTGAACGCCGAGCTGAAGTCAACGAACAGGATCCGTGCATATGTCCCTGGGTGGTCGGGATGATCCAGGATGAAATGCAGTCCCATGTTGACTGCATCATCCACTGACCTGTTTGCCCGATAGGCAAACTGCAGGGGGTCCAGCAGGGGTCCTGTGATGTCCTTCAGGTGGCTCAACACGAGGCGTTCAAGGGACTTCATGACCACAGATGTCAGAGCAACAGGCCGGAAGTCATTTAGTCCTGTGGTGGACGGTTTCTTGGGGACCGGGATGATGGTGGAGCGGTTGAAGCAGGAGGGTACCTCACACAGTTGGAGGGAGGGATGATGGTGGCAGACTTCAGGCAGCTAGGGACTGTTGCTAGCTGCAGTGAGGTGTTAAAGATGTCTGTCAACACCTCTGCTAGCTGGTGGGAACAGTCCTTCAGTACTCTCCCTCGGACGCCATCGGGGCCTGCAGCATTGCGAAGGTTAATCCTTTGCAGGGTCCTCCTCACATCCTCTTTGGTCATACTGAGGGGCGTGTCATGGGGGGGGGGTAGTTTGGTGCTGGGGTGGGTGTTGGGGTCCTCAAAGCGGGCCCTGTGCATTCCTGTTGTTAAAGTTAGTGATGCACTTGATGCCCTTCCACATGCTCCGTGGGTCCCCTGATGTGAGGTGACCCTGGATCTTTTGAACGTATGTGGATTTGGCCTCCTTTATGCCCTTAACCAGAGCCCTTCTTGCTGCCCTTAGTGCCCCTGCCTCCCCTGCCCTGAACGCAGCATCCCTGGCCTTCAGCAGAGCTCTCACCTCTGCACTCAGTCAGGGCTTCTGGTTCGGGTAGACGGTGATTGTTTTGATGTTGGTCACGTCGTCCGCACACTTGGAGATGAACCCGAGGACGGAGGAAGTGTATTCCTCCAGGTTCACCTCTCCCCCCTGCCTCCCTGAACATCTGCCAGTCTGTTTATTGGAAGCAGTCCTGGAGCACCGGGTCTGCATCCTGGGGCCACACAGTGACAGTTTTACTCGTGGGTTTGAGGGATTTCACCCGGGGACGATATGCTGGAGCCATCAGGATGGAGATGTGGTCTGATATGCCAAGGTGCGGCCGGAGCAGGGTCCAGAGTGTTGTACCCACGTGTGGGGATGGTTACGTGCTGGTAAAAGCTGGGCAGTGTGTCTGTTAGTTTCACGTGGTTGAAGTCTCCTGCTACCACGTAAAACGCCTGCGGTTGCCTGATCTGCAGTGAGCTGATGGTGTCGTGCAGCTCACGTAACGCTTCGTTACCGTTAGCATTAGCACCCGGCGGGATGTAAACAATGGTGACGAACACCACCGTGAACTCACGAGGCAGATAATGCGGTCGGCATTGCTTCGGAGCAGTAGCTCTTGACCAGTTCACTATTTGTGCTACAACCCCTATTCATGTATGCACACAGTCCTCCCCCACGTGTTTTTCCGGATCGATGGTCCCGGTCCACTCGGAACAGCTGTAATCCAATCTGGAAAGCAGAGTCCGGCATGCTGTTGTTTAGCCTCAGCCGGAGACGTAGCATATCCATTTTATTGTCGAAAGAACGGACGTTGGCCAAGAGTGAGGGGATTGGTGGTTTACTGGATTTTAGCTAGGTTAGCCAGCCAGCCCACTTTCCTCTTTTCTGCCTCCGGGCACATCGCTTCCTCTTGACGGTCCGTCCTCGGGCATGCGCCGCTCCTGCATCCTGAGTATCCCCAGTCTGCCGAGAGAAGCTTTCACCGTTGGTGGAATTGATGCCGTTTGGTTGTTTCTGATGGAGTACAGTTCGGCTGGGCTGTACTTCACATTTGTTGCTATGCTGCTGTTCAGATTGTTTCTTGAAGCACTAAAAATGGGCATTACAGTGGGAGCTCCAGAAGCCGCTGCAACCCTGTGCGCAGCCATCATGGAAAAAATTTTCATTCCCTTTACTGCCCGAGTAATGGGCTATTTCTTTCATCTTTTTATCTGCAACAGTTGTGAAGATATTTGGTGGAGGGACGGACGAACACACAAACACTGACAATTACAACACATCACCGCTTCGTGGGATGTAATAATTAAAGCCAGTAAAGCAATTCACAACGGCTGCTCTCTCATTAACTCGATGCAAGAGCTAATCATGATCACCAGGGGAGGTAAGAGCATTTGTTCTGCAGGAGAGCTTCATTATAATTCTGAAATTGAATTGGATTGTGATTGACTTGGAAAATCTTTCAATAACTGTGAGAATAACCATATTACTTTCAGAGGCAGGAAACCCTGTGACAAAATCCAAAGAAATGCGGGACCAAGGACAACATGGATGGACAGCAGGTGCAAGGTGTGGTGGCTTGTGTTGTGAGCAGCTGGAGCAGACAGCAACAAACTTCATAGTGTCCTCTATCATGGAGGGTCACCAGAGCAGCTACCATAGTAATGCCAGAGTTCGTCTCAACCCTGGGTGACAAGCCAGGTGGGAGGAATTGACACCATTGCAGGACATGTGAATGGAGGTGAGCAGGAACATATATGTGATCAATAGAACCGGCCCTAGGAGTAAGATGTTCCTTTTGGTAGCATTTTATTCACCTTCCATGTTACCAATCCGATAATGCAGTTCAGTGAGACAATGATGCCACATTGCAAGGAAGAGCAGTTTGGTTTTGTATTGTGTTCTTTTAACCTGGTTGATATAAAAGAAAGAAATCAAAAAGGTTAATGATTTCTTTATACTACCAGATGCAGTATTTACCTGGCCTGCCTGGAGCCTTTAGAGTTTTGCAGATTGGATATACTCCAGGTACCTGTGATTATTCCAAACTAAAAACGGTTGCCCCGTCCCCTACTACCAGTGCCTACATTTCTCAAGGGGCCATAAAAAAAACATAAAGCAAAACAAAAAACTTAAACTTACAAGATTTTGCATATGTCATTAACCCACAGTATAATTACTCATTTGTTAAAAGTAGGCCTACAAATCATACTGAATTTATTTTCAAAAACGCTTGACTCTTATGACCCTGTCATGTTTCAGTGATCCTGGTTCCTTTTTTGTGTTCTGATAATTTAGCAACACAGACAGACTTGACGCGCTGATATCCATTATCTAATATTGACTCAGAACGTCTGTAGTCATTGGCTCTATGAAATGTAAGCTTAACAACTCAAGGAAGTTCTTAAGGATCTGTCAGTTGGTGCGTCGTTTAGGACCACCCGGCCACGGAACGCTCTGCTCATCTGGGATCTTGACTAGCGGCTTCACTATCAAACTTAGGGCTTGGCAACTGTTGCGCAGCGGTAGACCAGACGTCACTGGGAGGTGTAGACCAGGATTTGAACCAAATCAATGTCTCCCGTCTGGACTGCCGGTTTACCGCGCCTCGGCAGCCCACTGACATCAACAGGTCCCAGAACAGGAGCCGCAGGAGGTGAGCAGAAGCCACTGGACCAGGCCCAGGCCAACACCAAGCTCCACTTGATAAGCTACCTGGCTGCTTGAGCAAACAGGATGCCACCAAAATCAAAGAATAATGCAGCCTTGGAGGAGGAGGTTGAAGAGATAAAGAAATTGCTGGACTTCATGTCTGGTGAAATTTCAACAATCTCAAAACATCAAAAACTGATTCTGGAGATGATGGGTGAAATTAAAGAATTTAGGAAGCAATGCACTGAGAAGGAAAAGATGGTGACCTTTCTGGAATGCTGTGTAGCAGACCTGGAGCAGTACTCCCGCATGAATGGCATTGTTGTCAGTGGGCTGCAGAACAAACCTCGGACATGGCTTTACCAGCAGCCCGCAGTGGACCCACCAATTCTCATTACTGTAATTATTATTATTTGATTGAGTTGTTCACAATTTTGTTGGAAATTATCAGTATTTCTCCTACGTTGAATGCACTGATTGCAAGTCGCTACATTTCAAAATAAACCTCATCAGTGCAGTCACTTCAATCAGTTTATATATATATATATATATATATATATATATATATATATATATATATATATATATATATATATATATATATATATATATATATATATAAACTGATTGAAGTATCAAATAACACCAAATAATGTCTTACATTCAAAATCCGTTGTGACTATATTTACAACTGTCCAACATTCATATAGTTACAGCTTTTTCAGTCTCACAGGATAGTCTCCGTGGCTTGATTACTTCTCTACCTGACCTCGTTCTTATGACACCAGGCTTACTCTGAGTTTTTGCTGCCGCTGTCAAAGTCTCTGAAGCTGTTTCAGTTGAAGTGTTTACTTCGGTGGTTGCTCCCGTATGGGCACAAGATGATGACGATTCCTCCTCAGTGTCCGGTGTGGTCTTCTGACAAGGTAAGATTGTGGACTGTGGTGCGTAGACATCACTGTGCCCTGTGCTTTTGCATCTCAGATCCAAATGATCTCCAGGTGAACGTTTTGCAAGAGCTGTAGCTCCTTGTCTCGTATTAAAGTGTTTTGCATCCATCCATCTTTTCTCCTTCTCATGATGATGGAGTTGAAGCAGGTCTGGAAGAGCTGTCTGTAACTTCTCTGGAAGGATAGGCAATGTAGTACGGATGCAACATCCCATGAGCAGCTGAGCAGGCTATATCCATTATTAAGAGGTGTTGCTCTGTATGCTACTAAAGCACAATAGGGATCTTTGGCCTTCTTTAACAGGTTTTTCACCGTTTGAACGGCGCGCTTTGCCTCACCATTACTCTTGGGATATTTTGGGCTGCTTGTTATACTATGTTCAAAATTGTAATCTACAGTGAACTTCTTCATATCCTGCCCAGTGAACTGTGGTCCATTGTCAGTTACAATAGTCTCTGGAATGCCATGTCGTGCAAACATTGACTTCAAATGAACAATCACATCTGTAGATCTTGTTGGGCTGAGTTGAGCTATTTCTATAAATCTGGAGAAATAGTCCACTACTAGCAAATAGTTATTGCCTCTCAGAGTAAATAGATCTGTACCTAGTTTCTACCAAGGTCTGTCTGGGAATTTAGTTGGTATGAGTGGTTCTATTGGATTTACTCTTTCTTTTATACATTCCCTACAATTAAAGACTTACTTGCTTATTTGGCTACTAAGTCCAGGCCACCACACTGTCTGCATAGCCTGTTCTCTGCACTTTACTACACCTTGGTGACCCTCTTGTATTTTCTCAAGAACATAATTTCTCTAGTTAACATGTATAACTAACCTGGTGCCGCACAGAAGAAGTCTATCATGCACACTTAGAACTGCTCTCCCTGGCCAGTACTTTTTAACTGGACCTTGCAGTTGGTTCCTGTCAGGCCATCCTGAAACGCAATACTTCATCACCTGTGTGCAAACACTGTCGGCACAAAGCTGCTCGCGAAGCTCAGTCAGGTATCTGTACCTTGTGGGAAGGCCGTTGAGCACAGACTCAACGTAGATGTTGGTATCTTCCATCAGGTCGCAATCTGTAGTTGTAGCTCTATCTTTGAGTGGGGAACGAGAGAGTGTATACGCTGTTGTGAGGCTCCTTCCTGATGTACGTATATGTGATTGAGTAAGAGTACCTCATCAAGCGCATCCTAAATCGTTCGTATCGTATCCGAGGTGGCAGCGAGTCCAGAGCCTGCCCTCTAATAGACTCACCAAAGGCTTATGGTCTGTTTCCAACTCAAAATGTAGTCCTAGGATGAAATCACTGAACCTCTCACAGGCCAACGTCAGTGCTGATGCCTCCTTTTCCAGCTGAGCATATTGCTGCTCTGTATCAGTCAATGCTCTGGAAGCATTACCAACCGGTGACCACCTCTCTCCATCCTTTTGTAACATCACCGCCCCTAGTCCATAAGAAGATGCGTCTGCCAAAATCTTCAGTTGCTTGTTAGGGTCATACAGTTGAAGAACTGGTGAAGAGGAAATGTCACGCTTCAAGCTGCAAAATATCTTCTGTTGCTCAGGACCCCAGCATCACTGATTCTTTTTAAACATCAAGTCTCTCAGCGGTTTGTCTTTTACAGATAGATTAGGGAGGAACTTCCCCAGCTGATTCACCATGCCTAGGACGCTCCTCAGCTCACTTATGTTCTTTGGCTCTTTCATGCACAGCTCGGGTTTTGTCTGGATCTGGCCTCATGCCCGCAGCTGACATAATGTAACCAAGAAACTTTACCTCTCTTCTTCCAAACTCACACTTTGACATGTTGAGGGTAATACCTGCTTTCTCTGCTCGCTCCAGGACAGCATGAACTCTGGTGTCATGCTGCTCCTTTGTAGACCCGCAGATGCGGATGTCATCCATATGGCGGACAACTCCATCTTGGCCAGCAGTAACCTCAGTCACAATCCTGGTTTGGAAATGTTCTGGGGCAGAGGAGATTCCAAAAGGAAGGCGATTAAAATGATAAAGCCCAAATGGTGTGATGAAGGTGGTATAGAGAGCTGATTCTTTAGTCAGGGGAATTTGCCAAAAGCCCATATTTTCATCCAACTTGGTAAAATATTGTGCACCAGTGAGCATACCTAAAGTCTGGTCCACAGCAGGAAGGATGAATTTCTCCCGACACACTGACTTGTTCAGAGGTGTCATGTCCACACAAATACGGACCTCCTGTTTGTTCTTTTTCGGGGCTACTACCATGCCCCAGCACCAATCTGTTGGTTCTTCAACCCGGCTGATAACCCCTAAACTTTCCATCCTCTCCAACTCTTTTTTTACTTTTCCCATGAGCGGTAATGGAACTCACCTTGGTACTTTAAGAGAAAACGGCTTGGTGTCAGGTTTGAGCTTAATGGTGTAAGGCAGTGGTCCCCAACTCTTGGGCCGCGGACTGGTACCGGTCCGTGGGTCATTTGGTACCGGGCCGCTCAGAAAGAAGAACTTATTTACATTACTTCCGTTTTATTTATTTCGGAGTCTGAAAGACGTTAAATTTGAAAAGTGACGTCTGTGTGGAATGACGCACTGACAAATTCATGCGTCTGTCCCGCTTGACGGGTCTCGGTCACGTGACAGGTTATCAACACACACACAATGAAGCGCTCCTAAACGCACCAGTGTTTTGGATTAGAGTCAAGGCAGATTATCCTGAGATTGCCCAAAAAGTATCGAAAACCCTGCTTCCATTTCCAACCTCCTGTCTTTGTGAAGCGATTTTCTGCTGTGACCGAAAACCAAACCAAACTGCGGAGTAAACTTGACGTATGGTACACACTTCAGGTGTCATTGTCTCCCGTTACCCCTAGATCAGCGGTCCCCATCCACTAATTCTCATTATTGTAATTATTATTATTTGATTGACTTGTTCACCTTTCTATTGGAAATGATCAATATTTCTCCTGCGTTGAATGCTCTGATTTTAAGTCGTGAAATTTCAAAATAAACCTCAGCAGTGCAGTCACTTGAATCGAGTTTTTAATGTAATTATTTCTTATAATTATTTCGTTTACAGAGACGAAATAGAGATGTTGATTATCAATTTATGAAAAAAAGTTTGTTTATTGTCTGTTGATGTCTACATTTTACATAAAACCACTGCAGATGATTTATTATTATACTACAGCTGTCCTGGCGTCATTAACGATTATCGAGCAAATGAAGACCGGTCCGTGAAAATATTGTCTTAGATGAAACCGGTCCATGGCGCAAAAAAGGTTGGGGACCACTGGTGTAAGGCTTCTGAACCTGCCCAAGTCCATCACAGAGCTTACGATATATTTTCTTAACAGTCTCTTTGTCTATGGTGTCTATTCTTGCTACTAGCTTGAGTCTCACTGAAGCTGGTCTGCTCAATAGTGCCATCTGTAGATCTCGAACTACAAAAAGTTTCTCTGTGGTGCTTCTCTCTTCACATGAGAGTTTTTCCGTTGCTGACCCCAGGACACTCAGCTTTGCTTCACCTGGGCCAAAGTGCAGTTTGTGGGCTTTCTCTAATTTCCCATCTCCTTGTATCAGTCTTTCATACACCTTCTCAGGAATAGCTGTAACATCTGCTCCAGTCTTTTTTAAATGTTACCTTACTTCCTCTGATGTCGATGTCAGCCATCCAGGGATCAACCCAAGAAGTCACCTCTCCTAGAAACAGTCCATCCATATCCTCAGCAACTTCATTCACTGTGTTGGTTGACCTGCACACTTTCCCATAATGTCCACGTCTGCCACACTTTTAGCTGGGCACTGGGATGCTGGATGAAAAGGTGATTTACCACATTTGAGGCACAGTTTGTGGTCAGGTCTGTTCTGTACAGTTCTCTTAACTTTTGGTAGGCCCCCTGCTTATTCTTTTTTTTTTTTAACTGTTTCCTCCTCTTCATGTGAATAGCATCCATAGCTGCTCCATTAGCACTCATCTCCCCTCTCAGGTCTATCTGCTGGCGTTTTATTTCCTCCGCCTGTCTCGCCATCACTATAGTTTTTTGTGAGGGTGAGGTCTTCAACAAGTTGCATTCTTTCTGATAATGTGGAATTCTTAAGAACCACTACTATTGTCTCTCAAAAGTTCATCACGCAGAGCACCATATTCACAGTTATAGCCAGTGTATAAAGTGCTGTAATGAATGAGTCCACTGTCTCTGTAGGCTGCTGTAGTCTCTTGTTGAATTTAGCTTGTTCATAGATCACGTTCTTCTTTGGAACAAAATATGCATCAAATCTACTCTTAACTACATCGTACAAACTCAAACTGGCCTATCTGCCACTCTCTCTCTCTCTCTCTCTCTCTCTCTCTCGCTCTCTCTCTCTCTCTCTCTCTCTCTCTCTCGCTCTCTCTCTCTCTCTCTCTCTCTCTCTCTCTCTCTCTCTCTCTCTCTCTCTCTCTCTCTCTCTCTCTCTCTCTCTCTCGTGTTTTTAAGTCATGGGCCCTATTTAAAAGCAGCCCAGGAAAAAGCTCTGACTCTCTGTTCTGGTTACTGAAGGAACCACTAGTACATGGAGCCAGGCTGGATGTCTGCAAGGGACCCACACCTGGGCTGTCTGCAGCGCTTTGCAGAACCAGGACCATGACCCTCCAGCAGCTGGTGGACAACGCCGGGCCAGCGTTGGCGGATGCCCTGGCTGTGAGCTCCCTGCTGAACGTCCAGTCCACCAGGGTGGCTCAGAGGGTGTTACAACTGTGGAGGCAAAGACTTTCCGGGAAGGAGAGAAGCCTCCTCCTGGACTATAGTACAGGGACTGTGCCAGACAGCAAAGATCCTTTCCCTGAGGTCCATATCAGTCCCCTGTTTGGAGAACTGGAGGGTCCTCTCCTCGGAGATGAACGACAAATCAACCTGCACACGGCCAACAAAAAAATACTGTACAAACAATGTGTAAAAGTAATCAACAAGAGAAGCCTGTGTGACAGAGCACCCACTACCTGAGCCAACAGGATGACGGGAAATGGACCTGACCCACAGTGGAGACTTCTGTACAAACCTCCCCTCAAGAAAAAAACAGCCGACCTCCAGTGGAGGATTTTACATGGTGCCATTGGTTCCAATGCTTTTATCTGTTTTCACCCCTGCGGTGTCCAGCCAGTGTCCCTTCTGTCCCCTTCATGAAACAGTCTTTCATGCTTTCAGTGAGTGTGGGAGACTTGCAGTGCTCTTCACTCTTCTAACGATTGTTTTTAATTTGTTCAGTGAAAATTTTAGCATCAAGAAATTAATCTATGGTGCTGGGTACAATAGATCGAATCAGAGAAAGTGGCAGCTTTTAAATTTTATTTCTGGGGAGGCAAAACTCGCAATTTATGTGACCAGGAAGAGGAGAATTGAAAACAATACTGTTCAAGAAGCAGCTACTGTTTTTTGCTGTAACATCAGATGTCGCTTAAAACTAGAATTTGGTTTCTATAAATTGACAAAAGACCTGAATAACTTTAGGAACATCTGGTGTTACAAAAATGTCCTATGCACTTTAATTGATGACCACCTCACTTTTGCAAACTTCCTGTTATAATGTACTAATTTTTATATTGTATTTCCCTTTGTTTCTTGATGTTTAGTGTTTTTGAGTGTTTAATTTTTTTGAAATTTCATGAATGAATAATTGTAAAATGTTCTAAATGTTCTAAATGTTAAATGTGATTTAAGTTTGTTTTTGCAAAACATGTTCTTCTGAAGCACTTTAGTGCTTCATCTAATGTGAAGTTGCAAAATGTTTGAATGTGATTAAAGTGTTTTTGCAAAAAAACAAAAAACAAAAAATAATCTCTCCCTCTGTCTCTTTTACTTGACCTATCTCTTTCCCCCAATGTATTTCTCTTTCCCAACCTACAGGTCAAGGCGGATGACCACCCTCCAGATCCTGGGTCCTGCCCGAGTTTTTTTTTTGAGTTTTTTCCTAAATGAGGGAGTTTTTCCCAGCCGCCGTTGCTTATGCTTACTCTGGAAGGCATTGTTGGCTTTCTGTCTGTAAAGCGCTTTGAAATGTCTTCAGATGTGATTAAGCGCTATATAAATAAAAGTTGATTGATTGATTGATTGATTGATTGATTGATTGATTGATTGATTGATTGATTGATTGATTGATTGATTGATGGTACTGCTGGCGCTGCTCACTCGTCAAGTCCAGTCCTCGTAGCACGTCATCAGCCTCGACTCCCACGCAGTATAACAGCGTATTAACTCGATTCGCTTCGGAGGAATTGCTCAAGTTACTTGCCAGTCTGAAGCGCTGAAATCTCCGAATCCACTTCTCCCACTCCTGTGGTTTTGAGAAATCGAATGGTTCAGGTGGTTTGATGGTGAACATTGCTGTCGGAGGTACCCCAGCTCCCGCTCTGTTCGCCGACGCCTCGAGCTCCATGTCGTGGTTTCAATATCGCCGGAAGGTAACTTCACCGTTAGTCTCAACTTCTGACACCACGTTGCGTTGTGTAGGGTTCTTTTTCCGGAAACAATGACAACTACCTTCAGGCTTGCGTTACCATCTTTTACTGATTAAGATGATCAGACATACAACTCAGTACAGCACCTTTCATTTCAGAGTCCAAACCCGGAAGTACCCCCTAAGGCCCACCTTGTGTCCTCTCAGGTTGCATGCATGATTAACATTACATCACACGTTCCTCCGTTAGTATGTCCACGAAATATCTTCGCAACCATTGCAGATTGAAAGATGAAACAAGAAGCAGATTACTCGGGTGGCAAAGGAGATAAAAATAAGATGACCTTGAGAAAACTAGGTCAAGGTCAATTTCAACTTTTGCTTCATCTAATGTAAAATTGCAAAATGTTTGAATGTGATTAAAGTGTTTCTGCAAAAATCAAAAAAATCAGCTTCTGTACTCTCAGGAACCGAATAAGATAGAAAGATGAGGGAGAAATTCAGTGTAAAGACCATAGATCAAAGCTAGTGCTTTGATCTACTTATGCACTAGATTTGATCTATGCTCAGAGCTAGTGCATAGCTTTGACCTACCCTGAATGGTCAAAGCTATGCACTTGTCAGGTACTACTTTCAGGGTACCCTGACCTACCGTGGAAGTAGGTCATGAGTCCTGACTAATCGCACTAGCTGCACTAATCTTGCTAGCTGCGCTAATCTTGCTAGCTGCACTGCCGGCTGCTAATTGCACTGTTAATAATCGCAATGTCAATACTTTAGTTATTATCATTAATCCAAACAAGTGTGTTCCTGTTTGGATTTGTTCAACCTTATGTGTAATATTATGCATGTATGGCCTGTCTGCAGGTGAAATTGGGACCAGGTTCAGGACCAGAGAAGCGCCTGTTGCTCTGTTGAAGGAGGACGCATCCATTGGATGGTGACGATCCTGGAGAGCGCGGTGAACAACAAAACCAAGTCGCTCAGGAAATGATGTTCTGTAATGCTGCAAGTTACTGATTAAATGCCAGAAATCAACTGTTCCCTGTGTGGTGCCTGCTCTCTGACCGGAGTTGCCGCTGTGGATAAGTTGGTTCCAACACACAAACAGTCCCCCCAATTGTATCTCCAATAGACAGTCATTACACAAAGGACTCATTCATTAAAATAATGAAAATAAAACAGAGTGAATACAGAAAGTTAGACATGCTTCTCTCTGCAAAGACAGTGAAGGAAAGAACATGCAACATGACCAATCAGCAAATCAAGGCCATTAATTCAACTCAAGTATACTCAAATAAACGTGATGAGATGTGTGATGTGATCGATATTAAACAGACAGTGCTGTTGTGCAGGTATGCAAAGGACGAGCTGCAAGAAGAAATGATGGAATTAATAGCATGACTTGTTTCGAACACGTTACCTAAACATGCTCAATAAAAGTCTCCAGGAGCGGAAACACTGTTTTGTCATTGGAGCTCAAGCTGACTGTATTCATCAGGGATGTACAGCGAGGCTCGCTCACCTCCCCTCGAGGCTCTCTCACCTCCCCTCCCTGAAAGAGTTCAGAGACGTTCATCACCATCACACACTGTGAGCTGCAATTGGGAGCAGATTTAATGATTTCATCAATGCAACAAAACATAATACAGTACTATAGTAATGGAAGATAAACTTAAAGTACCAATTATGGTACAACGGAGTAGTCACATGGTGCGTCATTCTCTTCAGGATGCGCTGCATGGAAAATAAATAATCATGAATCTCATTATGCACTTGTAGACTAGTTAATCAATCTGATAGTAGGCAAATATAGACACTTAGAGCTTTTATACTGTATGTGTGTGTGTGTGCGTGCGTGCGTGCGTGTGTTTGTGTGTGTACTGAATGTATACACTATCCTGTATATACACACACTGTACACTTAGTTAGTTACTCATTTATTTCAGGCAAGGCAAGGAAAAACAAAACAAAAAACAGACAAAAGACAACAACAAACAAAATAATTAAATAAGCAAATAATAAGCAAAGATCATAACTCAACAATACAATTCTGCCTGAAAGGAGTGAGAAGAAGAAAATTTATGTAATCCCACCCCAGTTCCTGATTCAGAGATCAAACCACTGAGCTTCAGTGCTACTTCGAAAATTCAAGGATAACCATACAATAATTGCATCATGATGACGTCACCATGGGCAACAATGAAATTATCACATTGCAATTACAATTCAACATAAAAATGTAAGGAAGACACGATATACCAACAATGGTAATGTACAATATACCAACAATGGTAATGGACAAATGCCAACAACAGTAATTAACAAATACCAATGATAATCAAGAAACACTGAGCACATGTTAACAAACAGTACAGCAGTTTGAGTTAACGGCCCTCATCTCTATATTTTGACCAGAGACGGTGTTTATATGACAGTTTGAATTGATTAGTACTTTGGCATTTCTTGTGTTGTGAGTCCAGATTGTTCCATAGTTTCACTCCGCACACAAAACACAAAAACGTTTACGCGTGGTTTGAGCTCTCGGCTATGAAAAATATTCAAAACCTCTCAAGTTCTGAGCCCTGACTGGAGTTATAAAAAATCGTTGGAGGTTTGGTGGTAATAATTGGTTGAATGCTTTATATAAAACTATTGATGTATTCTATTTCACAAGATCATGAAATTTTAGCAACTTTGACTGCGTAAACAGGTTATGAGAATGTTCAAGAAAACCAACCTTGTGAATGATCCGCACTGCTATTTTCTGTAGTATGATCAGAGGATTAATTGTGTTCTGGTAAGTATTTCCCCAAACTTCAACACAATATTTAAAGTATGGGAGGACCAAGGTGCAGTATAAAGTACGGAGTGCATTTTCATCAAGGTATAGTTTTGCTTTATTTATAATTGAGAGGGTTTTGGAGATTTTTGTTTTTATGTGTGTGACATGAGGTTTCCATGACTATTTACTACAAATTATAACTCCTAAAAATGCATTTTCACTTACAAATTCAATTTGAGTGCCATCAATACTTATTTTTTGTTCAGACATTATGTTACGATTTCCAAACATCATTACCTTGGTTTTATTTATATTCAAAGATAATTTATTTGAGTCCATCCATTCTTTTATTGTGATTAGTTCCCTGTTTACTGTGTTTACAAGCTCAAAATAATCATCACTACTGTAAAATATATTTGTGTCATCTGCAAATAGTATGAGTTTCAGGACTTTGGTTGTGGTAAATATATCATTTATGTACAGATTAAACAGTTTGGGCCCCTACACTGACCCCTGGGGGACACCACAAGCAATGCCAAGTACATCTGATGAATGTTGACCCATTTTTACGAACTGTACCCGCCCTGTTAAATAACTTTTTAACCAGTCCCCAGCCAACCCCCTAAATCCATATCTTTCCATTTTATTTAGTAATATTACTTGGTTAATAGTATAAAATGCTTTTTTCAGATCAATGAAGGGACCAACTGCATACTTTTTCTGCTCCAGTGCATTAGTTATTTCTTCAATAGCTTCCGTTTTTGCCATTGATGTAGTTCTTTTGGTTCGAAAACCATACTGACATTCATTGTTTCTCAAGAAAATTTTCATGTCGAGAGTTGAAAAGTTTCTCTAATTTTTTGAAAATTGAGGCAAAAGTGAGATTGGTTTGTAATTATTAAATGCATGTTTGTTTTCATTTTTGAAGAGTGGAATTACTTTAGCAATTTTCATTTTGCTTGGAAAACAGCCAGTCTGGAATGACAAGCTATAGATATAAGTTAAAGGTTTGACAATTTTTAGATTTTTTTTTTAACCAATGACATGCTAATGTCACTTCCTGCTCATTTGTAGCTGAGAGGAAGAACGAAAAGGCATTATTTTCAATACTTTACTTTGCAATTCCACTATCAAGAATATCAGACGCCAACTTAGGGCCAACATTCACAAAAAAATTGTTGAACTTATTTACTACATTATTCATATTATAATCTTAACCATTTCCATCAATAAAGTAATCAGGGTATGTCAACTGTGAGGATTTTTGTTTGATTAGGTGATATATACTGTATATATACTGTATATATCACGTATATACATATACACATAGACAGATCAGTACTGCAGTGTATTGCCACACGCTGTAAAAAAAAAACCGGGAAATATGTGTTTTGACCCTCTCGGCACTCCATACTCGTGGAACGTGGTAACGTACCGTACGTTATTTAGAGTCGTTCACTACTCGTCATAGCGTGCTATGTCATTGTTAGGAGAAAAATATGCTTTGTAGAACCAGATAACCGTCGTTTCATTGTGCACGTTTTGAGCCCGTTGGTGCTACTATCAACACACTTGGGATTAAAATGACTGATTTGATAGACTCTCTGACAAAAGACGGCTGGTAGGTAGCATCGTAGCTAACGTCAGTGAGCTAGCCAAGTCACTGAGGTGCGAAATTGGTGTTCACTCATAGCCTTCATTGTTAATCACCAGAGCTGCTAACGCTAATAGTTTATTTGTAAGTCTGAACGTCATCCAGTCACAGATGTCTCTGTTTGGTAGGGACTGTGACATTTTTGTAGTGTGTACAAAAGAAAACAAAACAAAAGCTAACTTGGAAAGCGTTGGGGAGACGAATTAATGCAAGCTAGCTAAATCGCACTAGGCTAAACAAGAGCTCAAAACGTTAATGCTCATCGTTCGACTGCGAAACGATGAGCATTAACGATTAAAAGTATCGACCCTGACATTATCAATTAAGTGACATGCATTTGAAATGTTAAAACATCTCGAAGACACTTAACTTCTGCACGCTTTAACGTAGTTATTTGTAGTAAAGTACCAAGTATCCTGTCGCAACTCTGTAATCAATTGGAGATCTTGTGCTTTAATTGTCACACGTAGTTGAATCGAACGTTTTATCATTGTTAAAATGTCCTCTTTTTGTGGGTACGTGTTTGACACGTACTGTCATCATTTTACAGTATTAACACATTTGTTTTGGTAAAAGTAATTCTTTAGGAAGGCTTTAAATATTTTAATATTGTGATTACGCATGTCTTCACATTCACCATTCATTTTATTCACCTTCCAACTTGACTGGAATTTTGCAGGTACTTCAGTGATGAAGGCATAGCAGAGCTGAAAGGATCTGCTGAGAACATTACGCACAAAGAGATCATTCGAATTGCACTTGATGTAAGTTTTAATTTTGTATGCATGCATGTCATGTGAACTAAAAACCTCTGTCATCTAAAAGGTGAGACAAGAGATAAAGGTTTTACATTTTCTCTCCTGAAGCCTGGACTATTAATCAAAGTCATCCTATGCCAGGGATATATTTCAGTTATGTCTCCACCACACCGAACAGTCACAAGTGTGCTCAGTAGTCTGCTGTGAAGCCTTGAGTATTGTCTCAAAAGTTTATTTATTGCAACAAAGTCGTACAGGCTAAACTTAACTGAGTTGCAGCTGCTTAATGCAGGAATGGCAAATTACTAAAAAAAAAGCTTAAATTAATTTAAAAAAACCCCAGGAATATCCTTATGTTTGGTGCGAGGATCATTGTGGATGTCCTCCTGTTTTATGTTAGAAGCACTTATAATGAGACCAGAGAGCTGCCTGGGAGAAAAGCAAGCAATTATGAAGTTGAGAGAAGACAGAACGTCAACCACAGTCATTGTCCGTAGGTGATCTGTATTTGGTACAGCCATTAAGAAAGTCCTGAAATCTTGCTAACATCAGAGAACAGGAGTGAAAGTGTCATTGTTTTCTGTGTTTATAGAAGTATTTCTTAAGAAAGATGCTTCATCATGCATTAGCAATAATAGGAAGGCCAGATGGGATTTTTTTCAAAAAGTAAAAAAAAAAAAGAAGCTTGAAATCCTATGAACAGATGAGACTAAGATTAGTCTTCACGAAAACAATTAAAGAGGTCACTTGTTTTTGGATCTGCTTATGACCCCAAAAGCTGGAGATCATCAGTTACAAACCCAAAAAAGTTTGAACAAGATTATGTTTGCCAATGTGCCGCATTACCTTTTTAATAATGCTGCTCTGTAAGCATTCGGGACCTATTCAGCCACTTGCTATAATTGTGAAAGTAAAATGTTTTCCATGTTTGACTGATGTAGGATTTCACCTGAAGAATTTAGGCTTACATTGCCGTTTTTTATGTATCATATAATGGGTGACAACTTGGGGCTGCATGTAGGTCAGTTTAAAGTGTTTTTTTTTTTACAGAACATTGCTGTCCCGAGGGTGGTTTGATATTGTCTTATTGAAATGTGGAAGACCTACCCAGAAAAAATGTCTGTTAGCTTATAAAACCTCTATGCTGGTAGTCCTCAACATACGAACACAATTGGTTCCAAGAAGTTAAGTCATTTTGTTCTTCTTCTTTTCTTCTTCTTTTCCTTTCGGCTTTTCCCTTCAGGGGTCGCCACAGCGAATCAATTGCCTCCATCTAGCCCTGTCCTTTGCATCCTCTTCTCTCATACCAACTACTTTCATGTCCTCCCTCACTACATCCATAAACCTCCTCTTTGGTCTTCCTCTAGGCCTCCTACCTGGCAGTTCAAAACTCAGCATCCTTCTACCAATATATTCACTATCCCTCCTCTGTACATGTCCAAACCATCTCAGTCTGGCCTCTCTGACTTTATCTCCAAAACCTCTAACATGTGCTGTCCCTCTAATGTACTCATTCCTGATCCTATCCTTCCTCTTCATTTCTGCTGCCTCCAGCTCTGTCTCCTGTCTTTTCTTCAGTGACACTGTCTCTAGACTAAACAACATCGCTGATCTCACCACAGTTTTGTACACCTTTCATTTTAGCTGATACTCTTCTATCACACATCACACCTGACACTTTCCTCCATCCGTTCCATCCTGCCTGTACACACGGCTTCACCTCTTTTCCACACTCTCCATTGCTCTGGACTGTTGACCCTAAGTACTTAAAATCCTCCACCTTCTTGATCTCTTCTCCCTGTAATCTCACTCTTCCACTTGGGTCCCTCTCATTCACACACATGTACTCTGTCTTACTGCGGCTAACCTTCATTCCTCTCCTTTCCAGGACAAACCTCCACCTCTCTAGCTTCTCCTCCACCTGTTCCCTGCTCTCTCTGCAGATCACAATGTCATATGCAAATATCATAGTCCATGGAGATTCCTGTCTAACCTCATCTGTCAGCCTGTCCATCACCATAGCGAACAAGAAGGGGCTCAGAGCTGATCTCTGATGCAGTCCCACCTCCACCTTGAACTCCTCTGTCACACCTACAGCACACCTCACCACTGTCTTACAGTCCTCATACATGTCCTGTACCGCTCTAACATACTTCTCTGCCACTCCAAACTTCTTCATAAAATACCACAGTTCCTCTTTGGGCACCCTGTCATAAGCTTTCTCCAGATCTAAAAAAACACAACGCAGCTCCCTCTGACCTTCTCTTGTTTCTCTATCAACATCCTCAAAGCAAATTATGCATCTGTAGTACTCTTTTTTTTGGCATGAAACCATACTGCTGCTCACAAATGTTCATTTCTGCCCTTAGTCTAGCTTCCACTACTCTTTCCCATAACTTCACTGTATGGCTCATCAGCTTTATTCCTCTGTAGTTGCCACAACTCTGCACATCTCCCGTGTTCTTAAAAATGGGCACCAGCACACTTCTCCTCCATTCCTCAGGCATCGTCTCACTATCTTTAAGATTCTGTTGAACAACCCAGTCAGAAACTCTACTGCCACCTCTCCTAGACACTTCCAAACATCTACAGGTATATCATCAGGGTCAACTGCCTTTCCACTCTTCATCCTCTTCAATGCCCTCCCCATTTCATCCTGAGTAATCTTTGCTACTTCCTGGTCCACAACAGTCACATCTTCTAGTGTTTGTTCTCTCTCATTTTCCTTGTTCATCAACTCTTAAAAGTACTCTTTCCTTTTTCCCATCACACTACTGGCACCTGTCAATAGACTTCCGTCCCTATCCTTAATCACCCTAACCTGCTGCATGTCCTTCCCATCTCTGTCTCTGTCTTGCCAACTGGTATAGATCAGTCTCTCCCTCCTTACCTTCACCTTACGTTGCATCTCCCTGTACTCCTGTCTACTCTCCTCCGTCCTCTCAGTGTCCCATTTCCTCTTAGCTAACCTCTTTCTCTGTATACACTCCTGTACCTCATCATTCCACCACCAAGTCTCCTTATCTACTTTTCATCCAGATGACACACCAAGTACTCTCCTACCTGTCTCCCTGATGACATTAGCTGTAGTTGTCCAGTCATCTGGAAGCACCTCCTTGCCACCCAGAGCCTGTCTTAAGTCCTTCCTAAAAGTCATGAAACACTCTTCCTTTTTTAGCTTCCACCATTTCATCTTCTGCTCTCCCTCTGCCCTCTTCATCTTCCTCACCACCAGAGTCATCCTACACACCACCATCCTATGCTGTTTGGCTACACGCTCACCTACCACTACTTTGCAGTCACTGATCTCCTTCAGGTTACACCGTCTACACAAGATGTAGTCTACCTTTATGCTCCTACCACCACTCTTATAGGTCACCCTATGTTCCTGCCTCTTCTGGAAGAAAGTATTCACTATAGCCATTTCCATCCTTTTTGCAAAGTCAACTACCATCTGTCCTTCTGCGTTCCTCTCCTGGATACCAAACCTGCCTATCACTGCCTCATCACCTCTGTTACCTGCACCAACATGTCCATTGAAGTCTGCACCAATGACAACTCTCTCACTTCTAGGCATGCTCTGCATCACTTCATCAAAGTCCAACGAGAATTTCTCCTTCTCCTCCAGCTCAACATACCCTCTAACAACATTGAACATCACACCTTCTATTTCTAGCTTCAGACTCATCACGCTATCCGAAACTCTTTTTACCTCCAGGACATTCCCAACAAACTCATACTCCATTTCTCTTCCCATCGACACCATGATAGAACAACTTGAACCCTGCTCCTAAACTTCAAGCCTTGCTACCTTTCCACCTGGTCTCCTGGACACACAGTATGTCTACCTTCCTCCTCTGCATCATGTCAATCAACTGTCTACCTTTTCCTGTCATAGTTCCAACATTCAACGTCCCTACTGTTAGTCCTATACTCTTGGCGCTCCTCTTCTCTTTCTTCGTGCGAACGCACTTTCCTCTTCTCCTTCTTCGACCAACAGTAATCCAATTTCCACCGGCGCCCTGTAGGTCAACAGCACCGATGGCGGTTGTTGTTAACCCGGGCCTCGACCGATCCGGTATGAAAGTCATAGGTTTGATTCGCATCTTTGATTTGGCAAAAGTTTTACGCCGGATGCCCTTACTGACGCAACCCTCTGTATTTATCCGGGCTTGGGACCAGCACAATAAGACACTGGCTTGTGTCCTCTTGCGGCTACATTAAGTTAAGTCATTTTGTTCATGGGTCGTTATTTATTAACTTTCATTAGAGGTCATTTAAATGCAATTACTGCTGTAAGTGCAAATGAACTAATCCCTAAGACTTACCAGAAACAATTACAGGATATAAAAAACACAGATAAAATACAGGCACTGGTCGTTTCCAGGTAAGCCATTCTCAATTACTGTAAATGTTGTTGTTTTTTTTAAATACATTGAAAAATAATAATCAAGGTTACGTCACTTGACTCAACTCCACAACGTCTGTCTGCTGTACATATTGGACTTTAAAAGTCACTAGAAACCATTAAAAGCGCATGTGTTACTGTACAATAAATGAGAATTAAAACAAATATCTTTAAAGTGGCTGCACAGTGGCGCCGTGGGTAGCGCTGTCGCTGCAGAGCAAGGCGTTTCCGGATTGAAGTCCAGCTCTGTGTGGAGTTGCATGTTTTCCCCGTGTCTGTGTGGCTTTCTCCGTGTTCTCTGGCTTCCACCTCCAAAAACATGTAATTCAGGTTAATTGGCTGGTTCGAAATTGACCGTAGGTATGAGTGTGTGTGTGTGTGCGCGTGTTTGTCTGCGTCTGTGTGGCTCCCCGGTGCACTGGTGTGGCACCCGGAGTTTCCCCTGCCTCATGCCCTAAGCCAGCTGGGATAGGCTCCTGCGAACTGCGCAAGCTGAACAAGCAGTTAGAGAAAATGAATTTAAAAAAATCCTTAAAATATGTGTGAATAATTCCAATATCTTCTGTGAAGTGTCACTCGTGATTAACTTGATTGCTTTGAATTCAGAATACAGTAGTTTATGACAGTTTCCAAATAGTGGGGCACGCGCCCCTAAGAGGGCGCAGTGCGATGACTGGGAGCGCACGTGTGACCCTGGGGAACCTTTTTTTTCGTAGTTAGACAAAGTGTAATTGCACATCCACTACAGTAGTTAGCAGTGGTTCTCTCATTGTCAGGTGTGCGCAGAGAGTATTAGCTCGAGGAACTATGAAGAAGCGTCTGTAGCGCTTGGCTAGTGGGCTTCACTGTGACTACAGACCGGTGTGTTTACTGTGTCTAAAAAAGCTGGCAGTGGAAAGCATGAAGCCTAATAATTTAAGGCAGAACTCTAAAGACATTACACCCCAATCACGCTGATAAGCTGCTGGAGTTTTTTCAGCGAAAACGTGCCGAATATCGCCAACAAAACCAATGTGCTCCTCAGTTAATGTTGGTGAACTGAATTTAAATTTTTTATTATTGATTTTATTGAATTTTTCAGTATAAAATGGTGCAATAAGTTGGTCAAAAATGTGTACAGTTTAAACAAGGTTTTTTAATTTCAGGCAAATTGATGCACTTAAAACTTTTCTGTTCTAGACTAAAAAAGTGTTAAAAATTGTACTATATTTCTTTTTTTACTTTTTTGTTTCCTCCAATGTTAATAAAGATTCAATGTTATGCAGAGGTGTACTTAACAATTTTATAGACGACTGATATTATTTGTAGCCACGACAGAGAGTGGTGGGACACATATTGTTTTTTTCTTGCTATAAGGGGGGCGCAACAGAAAATAATTGAGAAGCACTAGCTTATGGTAAGACTTTACTCCTTATAATTTATTCTGTGAGGAGAAGAAGAGTAAAACACTTCAGGAACTCTCGACCAGTTTTTTAAGCGTATCGAACAACAGCAGTCAGTCAGAGTCAGATGTTGTCAAGCCACTGTATGGTACTGTAGCATGTGAGTTACCTTTAGAGCAAAGGAAGAGGATTCAGGGGGAGTTACTGTTTGTGAGAGGCTGAGTTGTCATCAGATCATTGCCACTACTGCCATCATCACTAGCCTTTGCTTTATCATCTATGATTAAGTTCAAGGTTTCCAAGAGTTGTGGCAGAAAGGGGAGCTGCAGTACAATATTCAGATATGGTGTTGTGTGTTTGTTCGTATCTCTAATTTTTGTAAGTTTGGGACTATCTGTATATTGTTTGGCTGTAGTGATACTTTCCCAAACTTTCAGGATACCCATACCCGTGTGCAGTAATCCATCCCGACACCATCACAGACCAAATGTGTTGAAAGAGAATGGCTTATGGAAGTGTTCTTGAGCCCATGCACTGATGTCACAAGAGAGCAGAATCCCGTCTGTCCTTAAAGTAGTGCCATCTGAAGCCTTGTGCAGTGTCTATAATCACAATTTGGAATGCTTTCAAAACAATCTGTGTTAAAACTTATACTTTCATTGTCTTGTGCAGTATGTTTTGTTATTTTTAATGAGGCATTGTCCCCTTTACAGAGTGATCTTCGGCCTATTGGCAGAAAATGTCTACCATCGGAAATCAATAGCGGAAGAACTGAGAAGGTGACTGATGCCAATTTCAAAAAATTGAAGTTCGGTGGTGTTTCAATGAATGAAAATGAGGAATTAATTTGTTATTATTTTAGCTTTTAGCTCTGATCACAGCTCTCATGCAGTTCTCATGGGTAGCACTAGATGGCTCTAACAGACTTACAAACAAGAATCAAATGGTGACTGATTTTTCACCTGTGAAACTGACGTTGATCAGATGATGAGAATAGATGTTCAGAATGTTCAAAAAGGATTAAATTTAATTTGGTATGAGCTTAAATTGCTCTCCCTGCTGAGAACAAAATGCACACTCCTTGAGTTGTACATTTTCTTTCAGACTGAAAGTCATCTGATTCTTTGTAATTACATTAAACTATATATAGATTTGAATAATTCCTGTAGATTTCAATTCAGCTTTTTCAGAAATAAAACCTATACGAGGAAGAAGATAGCTGTTCTGAATAGCAATAATATGTACTGTAATTACCAGTAGAAAAAATGTACAATATAGGTATAGCTTGTTTCCCTTTTTTAATCCTGATGATTTACCTCTTAAGCCATAACTCTTTTTTGTATTCTTGTTGCACATGGCCAGTTGGAGGGTCCATGTGTCCTCCAGGTGCAGAAAGTAAGAAATGTCTCAGCTCCTAAAGACCACGAGGAGTCCCAGGGCGCACCACGAATGCTGCGGCTACAAATGACAGATGGACACACCACCTGTGTCGGGTTAGAATTCAAACACCTGTCTAAGATCAGGTATCTAACAGTTTTGTTACATTTAGGGGAGAATAAAATAGTGCAAAAATGTATCACTAGTACTTAAAATGTTTTATAATTGAGACAGACTTTACCACAGTGTGTCAAACCATTTCCTCTTGGGAAAGCAAGCGTCAATATCAGATTCTGCTCACCCTCTTCAACTCCTCGTAAACCCAACCAAATGTCTACCTTATCCACATCATAGCAGCTATCTAACAATCCCCAGCCTTAATTGCATCTCCTGCCCAGCAACGGTGGCCTTGGTGACTGCTGCCATGGTGACTACCAGTCTGTACAGGTGGAGTGGCCAGAATGTGGGCCTTGACATTCTAATGGGAAGAGAGGAGCGAACAGAACAAATCCCCTCTTTACGAGCAACACACACACACACACACACACACACACACACACACACACACACACACACACACTGCCTAACAACAGCAGTGGTCAGTGTTTCATTAATAAAGTGTGCCCTATAGTGTGCTTGAGGCCTTAAGTGAGTGGTACAGATGGAGACGAATTACAGGACTACTCTGTTTGTGAGACAGTGATATAGAGGTATGGCAGTTCAGCTTTAACTAGCAGCATTGATCAGAGAGTAATAGTGTGTAGGATTTTGTTCATGTGATTGAATGCAGAATAGACAGCTCTTAATGCATCCGCTGCTATCAAGAGAACAGCATCCATTCCAGAGTTTCGGAGTGAAATCCCTAATTGTTGCTTTGGCATCCGATATCGGTAGCTGGAAATCCCTGTAAGTCCTTGTGCTTTCTTAATGAGAAAGGCAGAGGCCTGATGAGATAGAAGAGCTTTTAATTTACCATAAGGATTGGTGAGCAACTGGGATTATTAATAGTCTCTCCTTGCCTCGCCACCCATCCCCTGGCACCGCTCCATGTCATTTATAAATCAGTATGGGTGAGGTATTAGGTTGTGGTGCTTGGCATATGCAGTTATAATATCTTAAACCCTCAAATGTGTTTAAATTTAAGAGACAGTTTACGTATGAGGCAATGTTTATGCATGCATTTTTATTGCTCTTGTTCTGTTTGTTTGTTATTTTCTTCAGCATTAATACCCCTCCTGGAACAAAGGTAAAGCTGCTTGGTACAGTCCAAGTAAAAAATGGGCTTTTGTTGCTTGATGACTCAAAAATCTCAGTCCTTGGTGGAGAGGTTGATCCCATGGTTGAGAAATGGGAACTGCAAAGGGTGAGAGCCAATGATTAAGTGTCTGTAAGTCATGTAAGCATAACATTTGTTCAGATTCTCACTGTTTTTCTTCTCCGATTTACATTGCAGAGTCTGGCCAAACACAGCAGGAGCCACATTGGAGCAGAGGGTGGGCCTCCTCCGTTTGTGCCTTTTGGTCAGGTGAGGATAGTAATGTTAAAATTTTGCGTATTTTCATACACCAACTTCAAAACAAGTTTAAACTAAATAACAACAACAATACAACAAGAAATTGCCATTATATGAAAAATTCCTCTTAACTAATTAAGAAGGCGGACCTGAGCCGGGCTCCTGGAAAGGAACTTGCTGTCGTTTTTTTTAGTAATGTTTCCACTGATCCCTTTCAGTTATTTAAACACATGATTGAATTTTAATTTGACTTTATTGTTTTACCACATATGTCAGAATTAGCTTTTCAAAAATGGGAAGAAGTGTATTACTACGTAATTAAAATACTCTGGTAATTGTTTTGAAATTATTCCCCCGGAAGTGTACTATCAAAAGGTAGAACAATTATTGAACCTTCAGGATGAGATACAGTGATATATGTAATGAAGTGCCGGTGGAAATCCTAAAATCCAAGTGTCCAAGTGTTATAAATCATTGGTTGTTTGGATCAGCAATTTCAGTTAAATACATAATACAGCAGACAAACAGATTTTTGTTAAGTGAAATGAAATTTATTGGATTAAGAGAAAGTGTGCAATAATTAAACAAAAGTAGGTCGGTGCATGAATTTGGCCACTTTGTTGTTTTATTGATTTGAGTATTTTTAGCAATAATTATTGGAACACAAAGTTTGTTTGTTCAGCTTATTGACCCTTGACCTACATACACAGGTGAATCCAATCATGAGAAAGGGTATTTCAGGTGGCCAGTTGCAACTTGTTCTCAAAACAACTCTCAAGTGACCTGAAAACAAAGATTGTTGAACATCATGGTTTAGGGGAAGGATACAAAAAGCTAGCTCAGAGATTGAGTTTCCACTGTGAGGAACATAGTGAGGAAATGGAAAACCACAGGTACAATTGCAGTTAAGGCCCAGAGTGGAAGGTCAAGAAAAATCTCTAATAAGTAGAGGCGAAGGATGGTGAGAACTCAAAATCAACCCACAGATCAGCTCCAAAGACCAACAACATGATCTTGCTGCAGATGTCACTGTGCATCGTTCAACTATTCAACACACTTTGCACAAGGACCTGCTGTATGGGAGAGTAATACGGCGGAAGCCATTTCTACACACATGCCACAAACTGAGTCGCTTGAGGTACGCTAAAGCACTTCTGAACAAGCCAGCTTCATTTTGGAATGAGGTGCTGTGACTAAAAAATGTAAAATTGAGTTATTTGAACATAACAAGGGGCGGTATGGATGGCTGATGACAACACAGCATTCCAAGACAAACACTTGCTACCCACAGTAAAATTTGGTGGCGGTTCCTTCATGTTGTGGGGTTGTGTGGCTTATGAAGGTACTGGTAATTTTGTTAAAGTTGAAGCTCGCATGGACCCAATAATAATAATAACCCGTACTTTAATTGTCCCTCTTGGGGAAATTCAGTATCAGCAGATTCTTGCGAACAAGGTTCAAGAATCAGTGACAGAGTTGACGTTGTGCCGGGGCTGGATACTTCAACACAACAATGACCCTAAATACTGCTCAAACTCTACTAAGGCATTCATGCAGTGGAACAACTACAACATTCTGGAATCACCATGATAGTCCCCAGACCTGAATATTATTGAAAATCTGTGGTGTGATTTAAAGCGGGCCGTCCATGCTCGGAAACCATCAAACCTGACTGAACTGGAGATGTTTTGTAAAGAAGAATGGTCAAAAATATCTTCAACCAGAATCCAGACCCTCGTTGGAAGCTATAGGAAGCATTTAGAGCAGTGGTTCTTAACCTTGTTGGAGGTACCGAACCCTGTCAGTTTCATATGCTCACTCACCAAACCCTTCTTTAATAAAAAAAATAAAAATTCAAATTTAAGACATAAGTATATGTTTTACTGGTATATTTAATGAATTGTGCATTAATGTCACCTTTTTCAAAGAACAAAACCAAGACGGTGCATGAACTCAAATGAAATTACCTACCTGCAAATCAGTGCAACTTCTGCAGTTGTTACTGAGAGACCAGTTCAGAAATGCATGGCTTCACCTTGGCAAGTGCTACTCATTTTCACAGCAAAGTCTGTTTCTTTTGTTTTCCATGCAGCTTAAGGAAGTGTTCCTTTATTTCTACCAGCAATTAGATAATGTACCATCATGACAGGCATAAATCGACTACTGAGTGCGCAAAAGCCCATGTAGCACAGGTAGGCTAATCGATGTAGCGTGATCACCTGCAGCCAGTGATAGCTAAGGGGGCGTGTCATCATGAATTGACGCAATGTGTGACACGTACATAGTGATTCGTGTATGTTTGGCAAAAACACTCGACACATCGTGTCGGGTGTTTTGTCTTGACCTCCGTCTCCGCCGAACCCCTGAGACCGACTGAGGGCTCGATCGACCCCTAGGGCTCGATCGAACCCAGTTTAAGAACCACTGGTTTAGAGGCTGTTATTTCTGCAAAAGAAGGATTTAATAAATATTGATTTAAATTTTCTGCTGTGGTGCCCAAATTTATGGACCTGCCTACTTTTGGTTAAGTAATTATTGCACGTTTTCTGTTTATCCTATAAACTTAATTTTTCTTCTCAAAAATCTGTGTTTGCTGTATTATGCACAGTATTTAACTGAAATTGCTGATCCAAACAAACAATGATTCATAAAGGAAAATCTTGAAAATAATCAGGGTGCCCAAACTTTTTCATACCACTGTACATCCATTTCACTTGACACTTGGATTTTAGAATTTCCACTGGCACTTCATTATAGATGGGTTTTAGGCTTTAGAAAGTGTTGTGCAACTCCAAAGTAACTGGCAGTCTGAAACACATTTTCAACTGGTCCTGTGACATATGTGCTGGATAAACTCATAGATTTCTATGCATTTATACTTTCTCAACATTATGTCTGGAAATAAACATTACCTATGAGATTTTCCAAGAATTGCTTTAAAGCTTGTTGGACCAAAAATAAAATTCCATTCTACCACCACTGGATTGATGGTGATTGGCAGGATTTAGATTTTATGCTAGATACATAAAATCTAAATCCTGCACAGAAGGTATCGGCAAGAGTAATTAGCCTAATGGTCTCTATTTTAATTATGCAAAGCCCAATGACAAATGGGAAACCAGTAGTCACCTGCTGTTTTCCTGCGGGTGTAGCACAAGGGCGGAATGACGTGGCATAAAGATTGGAGGGTCTGACAGTCAATAAAGTCTCAGACAGTCATGTGGCTCCTAATGACAAGAGGGCAGGACAGCCTGCCAACAAAAAAAAAACTGTTATTAGCTCAAGGATTAAGGATTGGTGTAAAATCAAGGCATTATCAACCAACATCCATAAGAGGACAAGTGTGGGTTTTTCTTTTTAACAGGTAATTGTTAGTTACAACTTAAACAAAGTGGTACAACAAAAATACTTTTTCTGGAAAAAAAGGATTATTCATCTCTTATGATTGATTGTTTTATATAAACAGACTGACCACTGGGTAATAACAGACATCGGATGTGTACGTGGTCATTTTAAAACCCTGTTAACAATTTTACATGATTTAATACATTGCATTTCAAATCGTTGCTGCCTGCAATGATTTTACGAAATGATGAAAAATAGTTTAATAATACTTAATTATAATACTATATTATTATAATACTATATTAATTATAATACTTTAATTATACTTATTAAACTATTAACTAAACTTTTATTTTGCCAAACATAATGTGTCTACTGACTGTTTCTTAACACCTATGTATAATATATATAATATGTTTTAAAGCACTAGGGGATGTAGTCATCATTCTGTTTTGTCCGTCAGTCCTTAAACTGCACTTGTGTCTTTTACAAATTTTAGTTGAGGTTTTTTTCCCCCCTCAAACTCTGGAGGTTGGTCATTTCCATTTAGCAATGCACACTACTCAAAGCTCACCAAAGGAATGGAGGTTATGCATTTGTCATACTGTCATACTGTTTTGTTTTGTTTTTTTCAGGAGTAAGGGATGGGGGGATATGTCATCTTCAGATCTTCAGATTATCTATAGCTTCATGCCACCTGATCATCAGTTTCATATTTTTTTTATCGACTGCTCACTTTCCTTTCAGATAAATAACCTCTGGCCTCACTAACGGTGCTAGAAATACCAGTGGAACATCAAGACGGTGAACTACTGTATTTAGTTTTGAATGTGTGCATTTCACAGATATGAGGTAGCTTTCGTGTAAAGGTTGCTACAATACAAGGGCGCAGAGTATAGAACACTGCAAGGGACTTTGTAATAACTGCAATGTTCCTCCACAAATTTGAGAAACTGTGCAGCACATTGATAAATGATTGAAGAGGATCTTTGAGAAAGTGTTCTTACCGTCCCTGTAGAAATGTGGAAGGAAGGATGAAGTAGACAGCAAAGAGCTCGACCAGAGGAAGACCCTCCAGACTCACAATGTGGTCAAAAGTCCTGATGAAAATGACGAATTTGAGAAGCAGAGGACAGCAGCTATTGCTGAGGTGGCCAGGACAAAGGAGGTACTTGAACATGAATTAGTGTGTTAATTTAGTCCTTCATAAAGAGAACTGAATTACATTACAGAGGAAAATTTTCAGATATGCTGATGTGCATATGTACTCGAGTTTCAATATTAGTATTACTAGTATGTCGTCACATTAGGCAATACATTGTGTTGGTGAGATAAAGCTGGACATCTGTTACTAGACCTTTCGTGACATAAGCATTTATTTTAATTCTTTGTCTCCATTTAAAAATCCATGCTTTTTTTAACAATGTAACCTGTTTGCTGTTAATATTTCAGTTACTTTATTAAAATTAAAAGTCAGCTCTATTGATTTTGTGTTCTTTTACTTATTAGGGTCTCCGCACATTTGGTGGTGGAGGAAACGCCGGTGGTAACTTGTCTAGTGCCGCTTCCTCTTTCCGGAGCCGAGACTTGTACCAGCAGAGGAGACGTGAGGACAGGGTGGAAAGACCCGAAAGCCGACAAGATGGAAACTATCGAGAGTTGGTGAGAAGACAAACTGTACAAACCTGTAAAATAATTTGATTTGGTTTCTTTTAACTGTTTTGAATTGCTACTTGATGGTTCCATCCATCTTCCACTGCTTATCCGTAGTCGGGTCGCGGGGGCAGCAGCTTCAACAGGGAGCCCCAAACTTCCCTTTCCCCGGCCACATCCACCAGCTCTGACTGGGGGATCCCAAGGCGTTCCCAGGCCAGTGTTGAGATATAATCCCTCCACCTGGTCCTGGGTCTGCCCCGAGCTCTTCTCCCAGCTGGACGTGCCAGAAACACCTCCCTAGGGAAGCGTCCCGGAGGCACATTAATGCACAATGCACAATTCATCAAATACACCAGTAAAACATACGTATACTTATGTCTTATGTCGGTACCTCCACAAGGTTAAGAACCACTGCTCTAAATGGTTTCCATAGCTTCCAATGAGGGTCTGGATTTTGTTTGAAGCTATTTTTGACTATTTTGCTTAGAGGAAGACCAAAGAGGAGGTTTATGGATGTAATGAGGGCAGACTTGAAGGTAGTTGGTGTGAGAGAAGAGGATGCAAAGGACAGGGCTAGATGGAGGCAGTTGATTCGCTGTGGCGACCCCTGAAGGGAAAAGCCGAAAGGAAAAGAAGAAGTCTTCACAACACTTCTCCAGTTCAGTTGGTTTGATGGTTGCCAGCACGGTCAGCCCACTTAAACACAACACAATTTTTTTACGATGAGAATTTGAACAACGTTTAGGGTCGCTGTCCTGTTGGCGTATCCAGCCCCGGCGTAAATTCACCTTTATCTCTGATTGTTAAACATGCTAAGAATCTGCTGATATGGACTGGAATCCATGCAACTTTCAAATTAAACAAGATTGCCAGTACCTGCACTGGACACACAGCCCAACAGCATGATGGAACCACCACCAAATTTTACTGTGGGTAGCCAGTGTTTGTTTTGGAATGCTCTTTTCTTCGTCTGCCATGCGTACCACTCCTTGTTATGTCTAAATAACTCAATTTTAGTTTCATCAGGCAAGAGTACCTCATTCCAAAATGAAGCTGGCTTGCCCAAACATGCTTTAGCATATATCAAGCGGCTCTGTTTGTGGCATGTGTATAGACAAAGCTTCTCCCACATCACTGTTCCGCACATTTTGTGCAAAGTGTGTTGAATATTTGAACGATGCACAGTGACACCATCTGCAGCGATGTTGTAGGTCTTTGGAGCTGATCTGTGGGATGACCTTTGACTCATCCCACCATCCGTCGCCTCCACTTATCGGACATTTTTCTTGGCTTTCCACTCCGGGCCCTAACTAGAATTGTACCTATTGGTCTTCCATTTCCTCACTACGTTCCTTATAGTGGAAACTGACAGCTGAAATCTCTGAGATACTTTTGGTATCCTTCCCCTAAACCATGTTGAACAATCTTTGTTTTCAGGACATTTGTCAGTTGTTTTGAGGCTCCCATGTTGCCACTCTTTATAGAAAATGCAAAGAGGACATCAACTTAAAATTGGCCACCGTAAATACCCTTTCTTGTGATTGGCTTCACATTTGTATATAGGTCAAGGGTCAATGAGCTCACTAAACAAATTTTGTGGTGCAATATTTATTGCTAAAGGTATGAAAATCAATAAAACAACAAGGGTGTCCAAATTTATGCACCTCCCTACTTTTGTTTAAATAATTACTGCAAACTTTCTGTAAATCCTATAAACTTCATTGAACTCCTCAAATATTACTGTTTCTCTGCTATATGAGATACTAAGGTGAAATTGTTGATCCAAACAACCAGTGATTTATAAAGGAAAATTTGGAAAATTATCAGGTGTGTCAAAACTTTTTCATACCACTGTAAATAGGAAGGAACGGGATGCTGTTTATCTGTTCATGTAAGCATTTGTTACGGGTTATTAAAAGTAATATCTTTGTTATTTTACTGTTCTTTTCACACTCTGCCTTTAAAACCTTCTCGTTTGTGTTCCATCGTTTTATCCATTTGTAGGTTGATGAACGTGTGCTCAGAGAAATCATGGACATGGGTTTTAACAGGGAGGCCGCTCGACAGGCCTTGATGGATAACAACAACAACCTTGAAGTGGCATTAAACTGCCTACTGACTGGATCGGCTGGTAGCAGTCCTGGCCCTGCTGAATCTAACAAGCCCCAGCCTAGAGGTACACACAGACACATTCTGCACACTTTGTTGTGGGGAAAAACCCCCTGAAAGCCTGAATCTTTGTTTTTACAAAGTAAAATCTAGAAAAGGTGAGTGATCTTAAGGTTCTGGACAGTGGTTCTTAACCTTGTTGGAGGTACTGAACCCTGTCAGTTTTGTATGTTCACTCACCGAACCCTTCTTTAGTAAAAGTTTATTTTTTTCCAGATTTAAGACATAAGTACAGTATTTTCCGCACTATAAGGTGCACCTTCAATGAAGGGCCTATTTTTTTTTAAAATGTACATACATAAAGCGCACTGGACTATAAAGCGCACTGGATTATAAAGAGCACTGGATTATAAAACGCATCTGAGAACTCATCTTCAATGAATGGTCTATTTTAAAACTTGTTTCATTTATAAGGCACATTGGATTATAAGAAACTGAGAAAATGAAAGGCTTTTAGGTGCAGAAAATACTGTACACGTTTTACTGGTGTATTTAATGAATTGTGCGTTAATGTCACCAGCCAGTGATGGTTAAGGGGGCGTGTCATCACGAATTGACACGATGTGTCAAACGTACGCAGTGATTCGTGTATGTTCGGCAAAAACACCCGACACAATGTGTCGGGTGTTTTTGCCGACACATCGTGTCAGATGTTTTGACACATCGTGTCAAGACAAAATATCGTGTTCGGTGTTTTGTCTTGACCTCCGTCTCCGACGAACACCTGAGACCGATTCACCGAACCCCTAGGGTTCGATCAAACCCAGGTTAAGAACCACTGTTCTATAAACACACATGAAATCACCTGCAGTATAGCTTAAGTCTACTGTCGAGTTTTTGACATGTTTTAGTCCATTTACCACAAATTGTTAACATGCTGTTTTGTCACTATCATTGTAAGCACTCCACAAGGTTTCAGATAAATGCTTTCCTTTGAGTCATGTTTTGAAGTTGATTCAGTGCTAAAGAAAAAAAACAACTTGTAACTTGAAAGTTCATTTCTATTACACTGAACTAGTTACTGTATTTTTTGGTACGAGCTTTTCTCATGTCCATCTTTTGGTTCAGCTGCTGTCAACAAAAACTAATTTTTGAGTTTAAATTGAATTCAAACAAAAAAAGTGTACACACACCCAGACACACAATGCCTTGTCGCACCCACTTTGGAGACCCAGGGCTGAAAGATGTACACAATCACACATCCAATCTATTTGATCAAATGGTTCTTAAAGATCCAACATAATCTCATCTTTTGGTTCATGTCAGTCAGGGGAAAAGGACGAGGCAGAACCAGAAATGAAGATGATGAGGAGGGAGTCAGTGGACGACCATCTGGACCAAGCACTCTCTTCGACTTTCTGGAATCCAAAATGGGAGTTTTCTCCATTGATGGTAGGTAATCTGGTTTGATTAGATTCAATTTATTCATCAGCCTGAGGGTTGGGTCTTATGTGCAGTTGGGTGTTCCAACAGGACAATGACCCCAAACACACATCAAAAGGGGTGATGGAATAGCTAAATCAGGCTAGAATTAAGGTTTTAGAATGGCCTTCCCAAAGTCCTGATTTAAACCCCATTGAGAACATCTGGAAAATGCTGAAGAAACAAATCCATGTCAGAAGGCCAACAAATTTAACTGAACTGTACCAATTCTGTCAAGAAGAGTGGTCAAAGATTCAACCAGAAACTTGCCAGAAGCTTGTGGATGGCTAAAGCACCTAATTGAAGTAAAAATGGCCAAGGGACATGTAACCAAATATTAGCGTTGCTGTATGTATATTTTTGACCCAGCTGATTTGGTCACATTTTCAGTTTATCCATATTAAAGTCATAAAAGAATCAAACTTTATGATTGTTTTTTGTGACAAAGAAGTATCTGTTTCAATCATTATATCAGAGAAAAATCAGATTTGTAGAAAGAACTGGAAACTCAAGACAGCCATGACATTATGTTCTTTACAGTTGTATGTAAATTTTTGACCACCACTGTAATTACATAATCAGAAGTTCAATTAAATTGATGAGGCAGAACATTAACTGTTCATGCGATAGTCAATTATTTCAAAAGGTACCATCGAATTATCACAAGTGGTTATATTTATGTTTTTAGTTATTAGAATTTTGGGGTTTAAAGATATTGTTATTCTATGATATTATATATGATTGCTTTGATTATAATTATCTTTTTTGGCTTCATCTGTCAGAGCTAAAGAGCCAAGCACCTCACAAACGTCATGAAAATAAAGCAAATTTCTCCAACTTACACTATTACTCCAAAGACACTCCTCAGACCAAATTCTCCTCGCCTGATGAGCACAGGCAACAAAGACATGACAGACCACCTCGGTTCCACAGAGACTATGATTTTCCAAAACCTGGCCAGGAGCCTGTCTTTAACTGTATACCTTCACATACATCAGCTCCAGTCCAGCCGTGGAAGAACCAGGAGAAATGGCCACGGAGCACATCTGACAAATCCCAGAATGATAGGAGAGAGCTGGCGGAAGAGCTGGTCTTTCCTTTGCCCTTCTTGACGACTTTCACACATTCAAAAGAACCTCAGCAGCAGGTGGAGTTTATTGGATCGCACCATCAACGACCTAGAAATGGAGATGGTAGCAGCCACATGGCTGGACCTAGTCAGAGGAGATCTGCGAATAACAATGGACCCACATCTAAACTGAGTAGTTCCACAGGTGCTGAGATGGATGGAAAAGGAAATAATCAACGCACGTTCAGAGCTGATGAGAACCACAACAGCAGGAGGATGGGAAAAAAAGACCAGCCTAATTCAGACCACCGGGATAATGGGCCACCAAACTTTAACATAAAGGGAGGTGGGTCAGGGATGTCCCATGAACCTGGATTGTTGGGGGATTGTCGAATATTGACAGCAGGTCCATCTCATTTCCAAAATGGAGAAACTGAACACAAACGAACTGGGCCAATCAAGCCAACAAACTCAATGTGTCCCCCCAACAGGGAGCTGCCCCCCAGGAAAAACACTTCCAATAATCCAGGACCTAAAAGAAGGTCTGGACAAGGCAAAGGTCAAGGTCCGAGAGGGCCGGAAAAAAGTCAAATAATGGAGCCTGCTTGGAGACCTGGAGACCAGTGCCTGGCACTTTACTGGGAAGACAGCAAGGTATGTCATTACTTGATTGATAACAATGACTAATTAAAAAAATACCGGCATGTCTGCAGCCAACCTAATCAATGTCAAGTATCAATAAGCAGCTAATTAATGTACCTGAACACATTTACCACTTTTAATATGACATGTTTGACAGCTGAGGCCCAAAGTGGTTAAATATTAAAGGTAAATTTATACAGTGACAGTTTATCGCCAAGTATTTTCCATGTGTTTGACATGATACAATAATTTTATATAATGTTTTCTCACAGTTTTGACACAACCGTGTGCTTGTGTGTCTGTGTGTATGTGGTTGTGTAGTTCTACCATGCCAGAATAGATGCTGTGCATCCATCAGGCTCCACGGCTGTGGTTGTGTTTAGTGATTATGGAAACTGTGAAGAGGTCCTGCTGCACAACATTAAACCTATTACTGCTGATGTGTTGGTAAGAAAGAAAATATAACACCAAATACCTTTTTGTCATTTTCTTTCAAGCAGGTTGAGGAAAGCGATGAAAATGTGAATAATATGTAATCTGATTACCCACAGTAATTTCACAAGCATATCACATGTACAATGGCAGGAGGAAGATGATGGTTACTATGACAATTCGCTTGAGTTTCGACGTGGGGGGGACGGGCAGCCTAGACGTACAAGACCAACACAGCAGTATTACCAGCCGCCCCGAGCCCGAGATTGATGTGTCTGCATATACAGGTAAATCAATGTGATTGATAATAGTCCTTGTGTGAATAATATCCTTATTTTTGTAATCTAGAAAATTTTAATTACAACAGTTCTATTGCTGTTTTTGTATACACATTTGATTAACTTTGTCAAACTCATTTATGTAAAATGCAGACATGGGTATTAATATGAATGTATTCATTTCCCCCTCCATGCATCAGTGTTCTGGACCCTCATCCTCTCCACGACAGAAACCATGTGACTGCAACAATAGTGCTTCCTGATTTTTTTAGCATCCATATTATCAAGACATATGGAACATTTCAAAGGGCTAGAATATGAAAAAATAAAGTTAACTGACATAAGCACCTGTTGATTTTGTTAAAGACTTAACTACTGTATATGTTGTGAAGATTTGTTAAATGGAAAATTGAAATAAACAGTTTTATCAAGTAGTGGAAAATGTTCTGTGTTTTATTTTTAATCTCTGTCAGCATTCATGCTTAAGAATTTAAATTTTTCTCTAACTTCATTTTTTTCTCATGGCAAGTTTTAATGTCAAGTTGCTAAATCTTTTCTGAAAGCACACTTGCTTTAACTGTGGACATTTGTGGACATGTGAGTCCAATGCCAGCGGCTTAAGCTCATTTGTCGTGTTCTGTGAAGCACATCCAAAGGGTAAGACAATCTCTTACCTTTGTAATAGAGACGATTGCATTGCAGAGATATCATTTTACACATTACAAAAGAAACTGTACCTAGCTCTTCGAGCATAGCACATCCACAACTCGCCTACCTGTTTGTGAGAGAAAAGGTGGCACGTTGAGAAATAATGTCCTCTTTGGTTCTAGTTTCACTCCCACCAGCACAAGGAGACACATGCACAATGCAGTGCAAGGTTCAGCAGAGAGGTCGCCCCTCTCGTTGGTATCAATGCACTTCTCTACTTTTATTTTAGTTTCCATCTCCAACGTCAAATACACATAAATGGTAATACATAGAAACCAATCCTTCAGGAGGAACTGAAAGTGAAACTTGTGGAAGTGTTGATGCTTGACTGACACAAGGTCCAGATAATAAAAGGATTTATTTTCAATCAGATAAACAGCAATAGTCAAGCAGAGGAATTAAGCCCATTTCGAATTGAATATGATTCTCTTGGCCCCTGTGAACTGTCAGGACACACAAGAAATTATCTGACGTAAGTCCTTGGGTCCCTCAGTAATTGTGTACAAATATTGACACCAGGGATCACAGGATCAGTTTGGTTTTGACCTCTTCTAGCTGTTTTGCAAAGGAAGAGAATTAATAGTAAAAGTATTTTTTCTTCACAATATAGTTATGAATTATAAAGAGCTATTTTTGTGAAGTTGTCAAAAAACTACCCAAAATCATATTTAAGATGTAGCTTGATGCAAATGTAGTAGGTTGTATTCTTGAAGCTACAATTGATTGAGCAATCTAGATAAACTGGAAATCATTTTTTTATAGCACACCTTTCTAGTTTGACCGACCATTCAAAATTCAATACAGCATGATTCAGCATTGACCCATTCAATCAGACCCGTATAAAGTGATGGCTACTTTGCAATGTGCCATCTGTAAATCAGGAACTTTTCCACATTTTCAAAAATATACGGTATTTTCCGCACTATAAGGCACACTGGACTATAAGGCGCACCCTCAATCTGTTTTATAATGTAATATATAAGGTGCACCGGATTATAAGGCGCACACAATAAAAATAAATGTATTTGATAAACTGCAGCAGCTGTAGTTGCGCAATCCATCCACTAGAAACCTGACATTAAAAACTGGTTAAATTCATTATGAGTGCAGTCAGTGTGAACAGAGCGGATTATTTCCTGATCTGAAGTTCGAAGCAGATATTTAAGCTCCGACGTTCGTCTTCGTTTATTAATTAAATATTGTTTCGATCGATCGGTAGTCCAGTCAGAGCTGAGGTGCAGCTATTTGCTGCTGTGTGTCCTAAACAATCTTAACTAGTTTTTAATGTCAGGCTGCTAATTTACTGGCAAATGTGACGCTGTTTTACTCCTAGAACTGACTTTAACGTCGGTGTCTCACCGCGGTGAATCTCACTGCACGTCGCTGCAGACACAATACACAAACCTGAATGCGCTGCTCTGCCGCCCCCCAGAGCTATCAACTACGTTTGTAAATCAATTGCAGCACACCCGTTGGCACCTTTGTCTAGCAGTGACGCGGCTCTTGAAATTTCAGATCTAACATTTCTAAGGTATTAATTTTAATATTGAAAAGATAGATTTAAACAGAGATTACGGCGGGTGGTTTTATGTGGTGTGAATGTGGTATGAGTGAATACTGGGGATTGGTGGTGAAGGTGTTCCGTTCTGTGCCACCTGTGGGCATTGGCTGGGGGGCGGAGGAGATGGCAGAAAAAGGTGAAAGAGAAAAAAGCGGGAAGGAGAGACGGATTGTGCTAAAATAGATTGGACGGACTAGTACTCAGGGCAGCATGGTTTATGTTGTCCCTGCAAAAGTAACATTGAGACAACAATTAATCTTTCGGTGGGCAAGTAGCTCATTGTTTTGTGGACAACATTAACAGCGAGAGGAGTAAACACTGGGTCCCGTGTGTCAGCCTGGATCAGCGGAGCGAGAGGTGGACTGGCTGGGCGACCCTCGCATCTACAAGACGTCAGCTTGGAGGAGGTTGTCGCGGACAGACTGTTTCCCTTTACGTTGGCCGTTAGACACGTTTGGCATAAGTACTGTAGGTCGGAGTTGATTCTACAGTGTCTACTAGAAACTGTGAGTTGTACTGTAATTGTTGGATTCTACTGAGGACCGCGTCATCGCCGCACGGAGCGACGCACAGGCCTGCATTGTGGGTGGGGTGTGTGTAGTATGTGTGCGTGTGGGCCCACAGTGTGTGTTAAAGGTGTAATGTTATCTTTTCAAGTCCATTTCAATGCCATGATACATTTTATGGGTTAAGTTCAACTGATATATTTGCAAATATAATTTATTAAAAGTTAATAGCATCATTTGAGTAAACCTCCATTTTGGAGGGGTCCATATCTTATGATCATTTTTGGTTTTAAGGGTAATAAATACTATGGGAGAGAGATAGGGGACCAGTGTTGAGTATTTGGGGAAATCTTTGAGTGGATTATATAATTTAGGAAGTATGTCAGGTTTACAATTCATGGTTTGGTAAGATCATCCATTGGTGAATCAGTGGATTGAGGTAAAAACATACTGTGTTCACTCTTTAAGGTTTTAAAGCCTTGTGTCAAATTCTTGGCATTTCATTGTATTTTCTCATTTCATTTAATATTTTATTTTATTTCGTTTCATAAGGGAGTTTTCTTCTAAATTTAATCAAAACCACAATATAATTTCAGTAAAGAGCTTCCTTTAAATTTAACAGCTGTTGTCTGGGTCAGTCATTTCATTATTACTTGAACTCAATACACCCCATGGCCAATGGGGGCGCTACATTTGTACGTGACATCTCTTGTCTGTAAAAGAAGGATTAAACTGCAAAACAGATTAAATTACATTTTGATTTTCATGTCTGTGAAACTGCACTGTTGACTCAATTTTGTTGATGTTAAGTAAAGCCTCCACACACGGTATGTTTTTCTATGATCAGATAAGATCTATTTTCTATATTACTCTCAACAGTTGTGGATTATAATCTGACTTCACACAAAAGGATTTCTACATAGAATAAAATGTGTTGGAGTGTCAATTCACTTTTAATGATTTGGCTTGACTGGTTTTTTAGTGCAGTCAGCTTCAGTTTGATTGTATTTCCATGTTGGACTTTGACAAGATTGCGTAGTGGTTTGTACTGTCACTGTAAAAGGTCATACAGTTGATATAAAAAGGTCTACACACCCCTGTTCAAATGCTAGGTTTTCATGATTTAAAAAAACTAAATTAAGACAAATAATTTCACAACTTTTTCCACCTTCAATATGATGTTTAAGCTGTACAAGGCAATTGAAAAACAAACCAAACTCTTTCAGGTAGATGAAGTAAAAATAAACAACTGAGATTATGTGGTTGTATAAGTGTGCACACCCTGTCATAACTGAGGATGTGGCTGTGTTCAGATTGGACCAGTAACATTCAAACTCATGTTTAACTTGTGTCAGCACTCACCTGTCACCAATGAAGGTTCTTTTGATCAACCCTAAATAAAGTTGAGCTGTTCTACTATTTTTTTCCTGACATATTTGTATCCACGTCTTCCAGCGCAAACCATGGTCCACAGAGAGCTTCCAAAGTGTCAGAGGGATCTTTTTATCAACGACATCAATCGGGAAGGCTACAAAAGAATTTCTAAAGAATTGAATATACCATTGAAGACTATCAAGTGGAGAAAGTATGGCACAACAATGACATTACCACGAACAGGACGTCAGTCCAAAATTGATGATAAGATGAGAAGAAAACTAGTCAGAGAGGCTATCAAGAGGCTGACAGCTACTCTGAAGGAGTTGCAGAAATATATGGCAAGTACTTTCTCTATAGTGCTTGCGACAACAATCTTCTGTATTCTTGATATGTCTGGGCTATGGGGTACGGTGGCAAGATGGAAACCTTATCTAACAGAAAAACATCCCAGCCCAGCTGGATTTCGCAAGAAGACATGTGCGATCTCCCAAACAACTGTGAGAAAATGTGTTATGGTCTGATGAAACCAAGGTTGAACTTTTTGGACATAATTGCCAAAGTTATGTTTGGTGTAAAGACAACACAGCGCATCACCAAAATAACACCACACTTACAGTACATTGAAGCATGGTGGTGGCAACATCATGCTTTGGGGATGTTGAGTGGAGGGAATTATGAACAGTTCCAAATACCAGTCAGTGTTGGCACAAAACCTTCGGGCCTCTGTTAGAAACCTGATGATGAAGAGGAATTTCATGTCAAAGCAGGACAATGACCCAAAGCGCACATCCACATTACAAAAGACTGGCTTCCCCGGGATAAGATTAAAGTTTTGGAATGGCCCAGCCAGAGTCCAGACCTGAATCCCATCGAGCATCTCTGGGGTGATCTGAAAAGGGCTGTGTATAGGACATGTCCTCGCAATCTGAAAGGTTTTGGAGCAGTTTTGCAAAGAAGAGTGGACAAATATTTCTACCTAAAGATGTGCCACACTGACAGACTCCTACCCAAAAAGACTGACTGCTGTAATAAAAGCCAAAGGTGCTGCAACGAAGTATTAGTTTGAGTGTGAACATATTTATGCAACCAGGTCATTTGAAGTTTTTTTATTTTATATCTTTTTCTGAAACGTTTCAGTTTGTCTTTCAGTTGCCTTGTAGAGCTTAAAGGTCACATTAAAGGTGGAAAAAGTTGTGAAATAATTTGTCTTGATTAAAATTTGGTGACTGAAATTTCCTGTCAATCTCATGTGAATGTGCTCTCCCAGTGTATACCCCACATACAAATCTACAAATACCTTGGCTTAGGGTCATTGATAAAGGCCTACCAAGCAGTATTTCATGACCACAGCAACAGTAGTTACAAAAAACTTTTTTCAGGGGACATATTTTTTTAGTAACATTTTACCCTTACCTTATATGTAAATGTGAAACAAAAAATACTGCTAAATTATGCCCCCATTCTTTATTGCCAGTGTTGCTGAAGTATCAGACATTACTGTTGAGCCTTATGAAATAGTTTAAATAATTTTTTTATTAAACTAGCACAAATTTCTGCAGTCAAAATATTTGATCCATCTTTTCTGTTATCTAAACGGCAAATAGAATTCCCCATGAAATTGGAATAAGAATCCTTTATTAATCCCAGAGGAGGAAATTGCTTTTCGTTACAGTTGCTCCATTGCAGAACATAAGTAAAAAGTGAGACCAAGAGTATATCATTGAAAATTAAGACAAAAAGAGCAAAAGAGATTAGAGATAAAGAGAATAAATACTGTAGATTGAATAATACATAAACATATTTACATATATTTACACATTTACTGCCGCTTCATTCCTCCTCATGACTACCTTGTTAAACTGATGCATTATAGAGCTTGATGGCCAGAGGCGGGAAAGATTTTTTATGGCCTTTAGTAGTATAATAAGGAAGGATCCTCCTACTACTGAACAAAAACCTTAGTCCCATCAGTGTTCTGTACAGGGTGGTACTCTTTGTCCAAGATTGCCCCTAGTTTGGACAATGTCCTCTTCTTCAACCTTACAGTAAATGAGTAACTATACTCCAACAATGTAATGTAGCCACAAGAGGACACAAGCCAGTGTCTTATTGTGCCGGTCCCAAGGCCAGATAAATAGAGTGTTACATCAGGAAGGGCATCTGGCGTAAAACTTCTGCCAAATCAAAGATGTGAATCAAACCTATGACTTCCATACTGGATCGGTCGAGGCCCGGGTAAACAACGACCGCCATCGGTGCTGTTGACCTACAGGGTGCCGGTGGAAATTGGACTACTGTTGGTCAAAGAAGGAGAGGAGGAAAGTGTGTTCGCACGAAGAGAGAGAAGAGGAGCGCCAAGAGTATAGGACTGAGAGTAGGGACGTTGAATGTTGGAACTATGACAGGAAAAGGTAGACAGTTGGTTGACATGATGCAGAGGAGGAAGGTAGACATACTGTGTGTCCAGGAGACCAGGTGGAAAGGTAGCAAGGCTAGAAGTTTAGGAGCAGGGTTCAAGTTGTTCTATCATGGTGTAGATGGGAAGAGAAATGGAGTAGGAGTTTGTTAGGAATGTCCTGGAGGTAAAAAGAGTGTTGGATAGAGTGATGAGTCTGAAGCTAGAAATAGAAGGTGTGATGTTCAATGTTGTTAGTGGGTATGCTCCACAGGTAGGATGTGAGCTGGGGGAGAAGGTGAAATTCTGGCTGGACTTTGATGAAGTGATGCAGAGCATATCTAGAAGTGAGAGAGCTGTCATTGGTGCAGACTTCAATGGACATGTTGGTGCAGGAAACAGAGGTGATGAGAAGGTGATAGGCAGGTTTGGTATCCAGGAGAGGAATGCAGAAGGACAGGTGGTAGTTGACTTTGCAAAAAGGATGGAAATGGCTATAGTGTATACTTTCTTCCAGAAGAGGCAGGAACATAGGGTGACCTATAAGAGTGGAGGTAGGAACACACAGGTAGACTACATCTTGTGTAGACGGTGTAAGCTGAAGGAGATCAGTGACTGCAAAGTAGTGGTAGGCGAGAGTGTAGCCAAACAGCATAGCATGGTGGTGTACGGGATAACTCTGGTGGTGAGGAAGATGAAGAGGGCAAAGGCAGAGCAAATGACGAAATGGTGGAAGCTAAAAAAGGAAGAGTGTTTCATGACTTTTAGGAAGGAGTTAAGACAGGCTCTGGGTGGTCAGGAGGTGCTTCCAGATGACTGGAAAACTACAGCTAATGTGATCAGGGAGACAGGTAGGAGAGTACTTGGTGTGTCATCTGGAAGGAAAGTAGATAAGGAGACTTAGTGGTGGAATGAGGAGGTACAGGAGTGTATACAGAGAAAGAGGTTAGCCAAGAGGAAGTGGGACACTGAGAGGACTGAGGAGAGTAGACAGGAGTACAGGGAGATGCAGCGTAAGGTGAAGGTAGAGGTAGCAAAGGACAAATAAGAATCTTATGATGACTTATATGCTAGGTTGGACAGTAAGGAGGGAGAGACTGATCTATACCGGTTGGCAAGACAGAGAGACAGAGATGGGAAGGACATGCAGAAGGTTAGGGTGATTAAGGATAGGGATGAAAGTCGATTGACAGGTGCCAGTAGTGTGATGGGAAGATGGAAAGAGTACTTTGAAGAGTTGATGAACGTGGAAAATGAGAGAGAACAAAGACTAGAAGAGGTGACTGTTGTGGACCAGGATGTAGAGTTGTGGCAACTACAGAGGAATAAAGCTGATGAGCCACAAAATGAAGTTATGGGAAAGAGTAGTGGAAGCTAGACTAAGGGCAGAGGTGAACATTAGTGCGCAGCAGTATGGTTTCATGCCAAAAAAAATTTGCTGTGGTGACCCCTGAAGAAAGAAGGAGATACTCCAACAATGTCACCAGCCATGTCGATCAGTCTGTCCAGTCTCTTGGCATTTGCCACACTCAGACCACAGCCCCAGCACACCACAGAATAAAGTAAAGCACTGGGCACCACACAATGAAAGAACATCTGTCGCATGGTGTCAGCGTCCTTTGTGGGAGGCTTTTGCCCTACGAAGGACACTGACAAACTAGACTGGGGTGTGCTGTCCCCAGTCTAATTTATTGTTAGTGTGTACCTCCAAGTTCTTGTATTCCTCAACAACATCCACATTGAACCCCTTGAATGTAGACTAGTGTTACCTGTCCCTTTGTCTGCCTCAAGTTGACCACCAGTTCCCTCTTTTTAGCCACGTTGACTTGGACAAGGTTTTCCTCACTCTGCGTGGCAAAAGTGTCTATAACACCCCTTTACGCCATCTGGCCATCTTTGCTGATACATCCAACCCCCGCTGTGTAGAGGTAAGATCAGGCCTATAAAATTCTGCCCGACCCAACGCGAGCCCGAGGGTATTAAGGCCCGACTCGGCCTAAGCCCCACGGTATTCAAGTAGGACCCGACCCGAACATAATTGTTGACATTTTGAGCTGGACCCGGCCCGAATTTTGGGCTAGGTCGGGCATGGATTCGGGCTGAAGATCTTACCTCTTCTTTCAGTGCGTACGATCGGAAAGGTAAAATGTCAGGAGAAAATGCAGCTGACGCACGGAGGGAACTTAGCAGGTATTGTAGATGGATGTTTCTCATACAGCGCCTTCTCTGTGTTACCTAAATTATTTATTTTATAAGGGTATTCCTTAGTTTAATATCCATAGATCATTTGAGATACCCAATATACAAATACATATTTATTAAAAAAGTTCGGGCCGGGTTGGGCTTGGATCTTAAGATCTTGAGCCCGAGCCCAACAAAAATCCAGCCCGACCCGAGCCCGACGGTATCAAAGCCCGACCCGACCCGAATGTAATTACTGACTTTTTCAGTCCGACCCAGCCCGAATATAGAGTCGGGTCGGGCTTGGACTCAGGCTTAAGATCTTACCTCTACCGCTGTGTCATCAGAAAACTTCTGGAGATCACATTAAATTAGACTTTCATCACAACTGTACCTCCACATATTCACTTCCAACGCTCGCTTTCTGACATTACCAGGCATCACACACCAAAGACCTCAGCAATAGCAGTTTTGCCCCCCGGTTCAGTTGAACAAATTTGCAATTCTGCTTCCTTCAATGCTTTTTTCCATTTCAAAGTAGTCCCTCCTCTGCAAATGAAGTTCCTGCTTTCACTGCTTCAAAATGATACAATATCCATAGATCTGCAAATGTTGCAGTAGCAGTGAGAACAATCTTGCTCTTTCTACAATGCCATTTCCAGTTCTCCCTCAACCTGAAATCTGATAACCTTCAGCAGCAGAAGGAATGCTTTTATCTCTCTAAGAGGGAACAACCTTCTTTCTCACATTAACATCCCCTTTTGCTCTGCCCTGTCGTTTCCCACCTGCCTCGTATCCCCATTCACAGCTGTTGTCCATTATCTTTATTCTTACCTGACCTCTCACCTTCCATCGTTCCGCATTTGTACCTTTGTAGCAGTGACATCTGAACCCCATGATCCTGTTAAATGCGTCCTTTCTTACATAATGTCTACATTGGCCTCAACAACCCTGTCCTTTCTCTCCTTGTAGATGTGAACATTGAGACCTGGAAAAAGCTTCCATGAACATGACTGGTTACAATGTTTCATTCAGGGGTCCTGCATATGTAAAATGTATATTATTGCTTTCTAACTTTTTTGATTGGAATAACAAATTCTCCCCTAAAATCAACACACAAACTAAAAATCTCTTTATTCCAGTGTATGATTACATTGTGCAAAGAGGAGACAAAGGGAGGAAATGGCAGCTTTACTTAGTATTAAAAAGATTTAAATGCCAGGAAATTGTCAACACATGATATTAGTGAGGTTAAAATCTCAAGAGCAGCCTGTTTGCATGATTACTCTTTCCCCCCCCCCCCAGTTCTAGAAGGCTCGGGGTGGTTGTTTGCATTTTAATCAGATAATTTTAAGTCAAACCACCATCAGGTGGATGGCTACAGTACATACAAACACTCAAAGCGAGGTGCACGGGGTGTACAGGCAATTTGTATTGCCAAATTTAGCACATATTCATAGGGGGTGAAATTATAACAGCCCCTAGTATTTGACAAGACACTTCCAGTCTTTGCATGATTCACCACTGTGTTGCTGTAAATAAAGGGGTTGAGTGTTGGTTTTCAGCATAATAGACTATAGTATTTTTTTTACTTTCATAATACAAGCTTTTGTTGTATGTAGTTAAGACATATGGTACATAATGTGATGCAAAAATGTTGTTTTCCCAAGGGAGGAGATGATTTAATCAATGTTACTGGTGTTGAATGAACTATGTTACTACCTGAACTGCAGTCGAGAGGCTCAACTCTTAATGAGTGAGATAGGTGCTGCTTGTCAGAGGTAATGGTGGTTTCCATTGTGCAGCAGACCATAACCTACATGGGTCCTTCTTCAAACATTCTGCCAAAAATTTGTTGCTAAGCACCCCTTGTTGCTCCCATTAAACCTAACAAAATAATGCTCAAATGGGGCCGGTTATCTTGAACAGAGACAGTATGAATGATAAATCAGCTGCTGGGTATTGATCTTTACCATTACCACATATAGGTCTATGCAGTCGAGCAAACAAGGGGTGAAGCACCTCAGTCACATTTATAGACTCCGGTTTGTCCAAATAATGGGTATGCAGTTCGCCACAAGATGACAAACTACTCCGTCCTGCTAGTTATGTGGCTCTTTTGTTTTATTTTCAATTGCCATTTTCGAACACGACCTCTCTTGTCATATTTTCATTATCATCTATACATCACTGAACCTAAGCCTTTTCAGAGCAAAACCACTTATACCATAATCATCAATACTGTGCTAGTGTTGTTACTTTTTTTCTACAATAAACTGCGATGCTGGTAACAACAGTATTTGATTGTATCTGCAGGTACAAGCAATTGCAGCAATGCTACCCATGTGTGCCCATGTTGGTGTCATAGTATTATTTTGGCCAGCTGGTTATCAGCAGAATTAAGATGTATATACTCCTGTCTCCAAGTCATTTAAAAAAAGTCATTATATAGTGTACAGCTGTTGGCCGAAGTATCTGGTTGGCGCTGGTACAAATAATGCTCCCACCAGAGAAGACACAAATGTTAATGGCAGCACTTACTGACAAAAGGCATCTTTTGATGCAAAAAAGATGTTTTCAGTTCAAAGGAGGACGGTTTTCATTATATCGTTGCAGAAAAAATAGTTGCATTATTCATCTGTCCTTATTAGTTATTTAATCACTTGCAATCACTGTTAAAAAGAGGTTTCAATGTTATTTATTTGATGCTGCAGTATGAAGTGTTAATTTGCCTCAATGTAACAATACAAACAATACAGAAAGTAAAAACTGCAATTTCAGGACATTTTTTAGAGTCTTGAACCAAGATACACTATTTGTTATTTGTTAAGATTATTTTCCGAATAAATATACGGAAGAAATAACTGCTGATAACCATTGAAAGTGATCTAAAAATCCCCACTTCTGTTGTGAAACAGAAAAGGTAGAAAGGCCCACTGGTCTGTGAGGCCAGTGAAATGACAAAGCAGCCATTTGGCTCAATGTTAGGTCTTTAGCATCTGGTTCAATGACTCTCCTAATTAGGAGAGTACTGTATGTTGGGGAAAGAGTGAATTGCGAAGCGCAGATGTCATTTTGACCCAGAGGCCAAGGGATCTGTTTGGCTTGTTGGCTCCTTTCTTAGAAACAGTCATAGACTCACGCTGTATCTGTGTTGTTGTAATTTATGTCAGATTCACTGTTTCACTGTGAATGAGTGCTTAATGTCCAATTTAAGATGATCTTGCTTCAGTAGAGTCATGCTAGAAAGGAATTATTGTCTACATCAATCATTCTTAGTAATTCTCAAAAACAGCAAGGCCAGATTCTTTCAGTTTTCTCCCAGTCTTTCCCCTCCTTATTTAATTTACTGCACAGATCAAATGATAATCCATAAACCTCTTGAATGGTGCTGTAATCTTTGATGCTCAATTTTGCTTCTCCTAAATGAGTTTCATCTGCACCCAACTGCTGCAGGTATTTAATAGGTCCCATCTCACTTACAGGAAGGCTCTAACATGAACAATTGCCAAATTAGGGTCCAATGTATCATCAGAACTCATCGCAGGTTGACTTTGACCAATGAAGTACTAAAATTCCCTTAAATCCAATGATTAACTCATGGACAATAGAGATTTGAATTACAGCTACACACCTATGATCAACAGAGATGATTAGTGACATAAGGCTTGTCTTCCTATATGAGGCTTAAATATCTTGCATATTAATAATAATAATAATAATAATAATAATAATAATTCAAACTTTATTGATCCCCAGAGGGGAAATTCTCTATTTATTTATTTATTTTTTTTAATAATTATAATTCAAACTCAAAGAGTGTTGAACGTAAGAGAAACCAAAATATAAGTGCATATAATGTACTATAATATTGGTAATTATTAATATAAGGTCATTAAAGACCAGTATGTAGTTAATGAAAAAGGAATCCATAAATATTAGGAATGTCTTTATATAATGAATGTAAATTATTTTATAATGTACAAAAAAAGTCCTCCAATATCAAAATAAGGGGATCAAACATTTACTTATTGAAACACTGACAGTTTTCAGTAAAATTACAGAACAGACTGCATGTATTAAATACACAGCAGCAGATAATGCTAGCCACATGGCATTATGAGCTACTGACATGTCTTTATTTTCCTCTAATTCGGACGAGCAACCAATTGTGAGATCGACATCAAACCTTAAACCTATTCGGTGTCCTTCATACCTTTTGTATATGTTAATGCTTATGTCTGCTCAAGTGTAACGATACACTATTTGTGAATCAGAGATGTGTAAAATTAGAAATTAGAGATAAAAGGTGAGTTGGGTGTAATGACACTGACTATGTACTTAAACAAGTCATAGCATTTAATTAAAAAAAGTTATGCTTACTTCCACACAACCATCTGTCTATTAGTATTTAGACTATCATTGATTCCTGCCCATGACCAGGTTTGCACTTCATGCAGATCAGTTTTCATTACTGTCCAAGTGGCTACACATGGGTTTTTCTTGGATAACCTTCATGGGAAAGACCTGCAACTGCCATGATTGTTGTGACTATCTTCATTCAAGATCAACAGAGCTCATAGTTTTCAAATCTATAACCACCTCTTCGCAATTATTTCTTAATGCAGCAAACAATCAAGTCATATTGTTATACAGAGGGTTAAGTGGGAAGTTGAGCCTGATGATTTGCCATACAAAGCAAATTAATCTGTTTGTAATTGTTGAAGACGATAGAATATACCACAATTATTTTGATGATGAGCACAAGGATCTGATGTGGAGTCAAAGCAAGCAAGATTTCTGTTTGCCCCAAAACAGTTGTGTTTAAATGAGAAACAAAGATGAGACTGGCCTTATACACCACGTTAGTTTCCATGCATGAACATGGAGTTGACTGAACTTTAAATTTGCATTAACCATGCATACGAGTACCAGTACATATTTTGTTGAAGCACAGTTCTTTTTGGGCTCAATTTACCTCTAAACATTACATGCCTTTTCAATCACAATGTAACAGACCGATGATCAGGATCAATCAAATGGAGTAAAGGTAAATTTAAGAAGTTAGGATACTTTTTTTCTCCTTAAAATCTGTCACGCAATGTCTTCATCAAATTAGGTTAACAGGCTTAGTTCCCCTTGACAGAAAGAACGCGCTTCATGAAATGCATGAGTGGCTGATATTAACAAGCACTCATCTGGCACTTAATTAACTCAGTCTGATGCTGCAGCTCCACCAGCCAGCCAGCCAACCTGCCAGGCAGGCAGTCGGACCATATAGGGCACCTTGCTTTTGAAGACTTTTGTCCTTCTTTTCCAGGAGTGGAAAAACTAATGCTTTGCTTCAGCAATACACATAAAACACGTATTCGCTCTTACTGTGAATTAGTACCCTTGTCTAATAACCAGAGAATAAAATTTAATTAGAAATTCTCTAATTGTCACTTATCTCCCTTTTAGGAATCTATTTTCTACTCCAATTAAACACAAGCATCCACAAGCTTGCATGAAGAATATAATTTTGAAAACAAGCTCAAATTGTTTTGGGTAAATATTATTACCGTATTGGCCCGAATTTAGACGACCTTGATTATAAGACGACCCCCTCTTTTTCAAGACTCAAGTTTGAAAAAAGACTTTTTGAACACCAAATTTAATTTTTATACAGAAAATAATTGCAGTACATCTGAAACAAATGATTATAACAATATATTAAATTTATTTGATCACATTGCAATTGTTTGAAGACTCTGCCTCCTTTATCACCATCATCTTGAAGTTTGCATCATAATCTTCTACCCATTTTTCTCCAGATTGTTGCTACGTTTCTCCATTTTCTGTTATCTCTTCTCTTATTTTCTTCCCTTTTCTTTTTTACCGGTATTTTTTATTTTTCTTCTTCGTGCTACCGCTATTTTTATTTTTCTTCTGACAGGGGTTCGCTTTGGCCTAGGGAGTCAAGTTCAGCATTCGTTTTAAAGATATCTGGCGCCATCTAGCGTTGTGAATGGGTATAATGTCTAGACCCGGAATGTAAGACGACCCCCACGTTTTCAGTCTTATTTCAATGCAAAAAACACCGCCTTATATTCGGGCCAATACGGTATTCGCAGGAATACAGGTTCATCACATAAAGGCTCGAAACATGCCAATTCTCCACTCTACATTGTTTTTAGTCAAACAAAGAAACACGCATGTACACCCACACCCACACACCCCCACTCAATGGTCAGCTAAATGTTTTGGGTCTTAGAAATGGCAAAGTACCTATTTTCAGAGCCATGTCTCGAACTATAATGTAATAACCAAATGCCAATAATACATAGAATTTCAACGGGAGACAGGGAGGTCCACTTCTGTATCACGTATGTAGATAAAGGCAAATTCACAGAAATAGGAACCTACATTGAAAAGAAAATAATCATAAATACATGAAGATGAACATACCTCTGCTGATAGCAAAAATAGAAAAGATAAACCTCTCTAAATTGATGAAAAGCTTAGGTTCGGCTTTTTAAAGTTTGCGTTGACATGTTTCTCACATTTTAATCATGCCTATCTCCATCCTGGCTGTGTAGTAAATAGAATCTACTGCAACAAAACGGGCAAAATTAGTCAAACTTGTAAACCTGTAACTGATGATGTCTTTACTTTTAATTTGTGTCTAATAAAAGATAGAATTCAAGAGATTAAAACTAACCACTGAAGCAACTACCCGAAACTTTGATTTAACCAACAAATATAACATTATCACTAAATTACATTCAAGAATTATTTTTTAGAAAGGCTTTCCTTACGTCGTAGTTGGGATGGTTGTGCAGACTTCAGATCCAGAGGGTTGAGGCAGAGTTTTGCTCATGACCAACCAAGTGATTGGAGACTGTCTTCTTCTTTTCCTTTCGGCTTTTCCCTTCAGGGGTCGCCACAGCGAATCAATTTCCTCCATCTAGCCCTGTCCTTTGAATCCTCTTCTCTCACACCAACTACCTTCATGTCTTCCCTCATTACATCCATAAACCTCCTCTTTGGTCTTCCTCTAGGCCTCCTGCCTGGCAGCTCAAAACTCAGCATCCTTCTACCAATATATTCACTATCTCTCCTCTGGACATGTCCAAACCATCTCAGTCTGGCCTTTCTGACTTTATCTCCAAAACCTCTAACATGTGCTGTCCCTCTGATGTACTCATTCCTGATCCTATCCTTCCTGGTCACTCCCAGAGAGAACCTCAGCATCTTCATCTCTGCTACCTCTAGCTCTGTCTCCTGTCTTTTCTTCAGTGACACTGTCTCTAGGCCAAACGACATCGCTGGTCTCACCACAGTTTTGTACACCTTTCCTTTCATTTTAGCTGAAACTCTTCTATCACAGATCACACCTGACACTTTCCTCCACCCATTCCATCCTGCCTGTACATGCTTCTTCACTTCTTTTCCACACTCTCCATTGCTCTGGACTGTTGACCCTAAGTACTTAAAATCCTCCACCTTCTTGATCTCTTCTCCCTGTAACCTCCCTCTCATTCACACACATGTACTCTGTCTTACTGCGGCTAACCTTCATTCCTTCATTTGATTCGCATCTTTGATTTGGCAAAAGTTTTACACCAGATACCCTTCCTGATGCAACCCTCTGTATTTATCTGGGCTTGGGAACGGCACAATAAGACACTGGCTTGTGTCCTCTTGCGGCTACATTGATTGGAGACAGTGAAGATATCATACTTTTTAATGGTTAAAAACATTGTGGGTGACATACAGCACATTTGACATACATGTAAAATAGCAGCATTCATAGCTTCACTTTGGATAAGATCTAACAAAGGAAATGTATCACTGCACTGATATTAGAAATAATAGATGCAATAAAATGCGGGAAATGTATCAAATACTGGGCTTAAGCTAGCCATTGACCACTTCGCCATAGGCGAAGTAAATTCCAGATTGGCTACAAGGTTTTTAGACTGTGTAGCCACAGTGGCGTTCTTATTTTTACAGAAAAAAGGCTAAAACTTATTACTTTTTCGCTCACTAGCGGCGCTCGCTATTTCTGCTAGGCTACTTCCGCTAGCAAATGGCGCAAGCGCTGCTACTTCCGCTAGCAAACTGCGCTAGCGCCGCTACTTCCGCTAGCGAGCGGCGCTAGTGAAAATAGCGCCACTATTTCCGCATGCCGACGGAATTTAGCCGAAGCATGCCGACGGAAATAGCCGAAGTGACCCGAATGCTCCCGATCATTAAATATGCACTTGGGTCATGACCTCCTCTCATCCAATGAAAAACAAAAATATTGTTTTTTACAAGCTGAACCCGCAAATTGGTGTACGACAAGGTGAGGACGATCGATCAAAAGAATCCAGTGTTTTATAGTAGAGTTTGTGTTAAAGTCCTCATTAATAAACAAATGTTGAATGCTGAGAGGGGGTAGGAGTGGTGACAGACCGATCAGAAGGTAAATGAAAGATATTATCAATACTTGTTTGTAGTCTTAGACTTTTGTTCCCTATGACTGGCAGGAATAACCAGCGATGCATGTAAATTTGTATTCACCTCGCTTGCTATTTTATATGCCTTTTTAAATTGAAATGAAAAATCCTGTTATTGAATTAAAAAACAAAACAAAACAAAAACTATGGCATACCAATGGTGTTGGTGGTGGTCAAAGTTAAAATGTCTTCCAGTCGAAGTAAAATTTACAAGTAAACATTGAGTAATATTGTATCTTCACATAGTGAATGGAAGTTTTCAATTGTTGAATCTCACATTCATACCTGCATAAAGTAGGACAGAAATAAAGATAGTTCAGCTTGAATTGTTGACTTTAGTGTATTTTGTAGGTAAACTGAACAGAAGATTTTGCCCTCAGAATGCAGGAAAACCCCATTTTCTAAAAAATTTCCCTCCCCCGGACCCCCCCACGTTCCCCCGCGACAAGACGTTAGTCGTCCATGCGCTGCACCGCTGTCTTGGACACAGAGTGTGGCTTTTTGTGGCTTACTCAATTCTTTTACACTGAGCCACAGTGGCTTAGTCATACTATCTCCTAGTGCAAGCCCAGAAATATAAATACCAAGTACCATAAAGCCTCTCTGTTTATGTTGTGTATTACAAGATCACCACATATTATGAGAATGGCTGGTAAATTAGAATACTACCCCCGTACTAATTCATCTTTTCCTTTCGGCTTTTCCCTTCAGGGGTCGCCACAGCGAATCAATTGCCTCCATCTAAACCTGTCTTCTGCATCCTCTTCTCTCACACCAACTACCTTCATGTCCTCTTTCACTACATCCATAAGCCTTCTCTTTGGCCTCCTGCCTGGCAGTTCAAAGCTCAGCATCCTTCGACCAATATATTCACTATCTCCGGACATGTCCAAACCATCTCAGTCTGGCCTCTCTGACTTTATCTCCAAAACCTCTAACATGTGCTGTCCCTCTGATGTACTCATTCCTCATCCTATCCTTCCTGGTCACTCCCATAGAGAACCTCAGCATATTCATCTCTGCTACCTCCAGCTCTGCCTCCTGTCTTGCAGTTCAAAACTCAGCATCCTTCTACCAATATATTCACTATCTCTCCTCTCGACATGTCCAAACCATCTCAGTCTCTCTGACTTTATCTCCAAAACCTCTAACATGTGTTGTCCCTCTAATGTACTCATTCCTGATCCTATCCGTCCTGGTCACTCCCAGAGAGAACCTCAGCATCTTCATTTCTGCTACCTCCAGCTCTGTCTCCTGTCTTTTCCTCAGTGACACTGTCTCTAAACCAAACAACATCGCTGGTCTCACCACAGTTTTGTACGCCTTTCCTTTCATATTAGCTGAAACTCTTCTATCACACAGCACACCTGACACCTTTCTCCACCCCTTCCATCCTGCATGTACACACTTCTTCACCACTTTTCCACACTCCATTGCTCTGGACTATTGACCCAAAGTCCTTAAAATCATCCACCTTCTTGATCTCTTCTCCTTATAACCTCACTCTTCCACTTGAGTCCATCTCATTCACACACATGTCCCCTGTCTTACTGCAGCTAACCTTCATTCCTCTCCTTTCCAGGACAAACCTCCACCTCTCTAGCTTCTCCTCCACCTGTTCCATGCTCTCACTGCAGATCACAATGTCATCTGCGAACACCATAGTCCATGGAGATTCCTGTCTAACCTCGTCTGTCAGCCTGTCCATCACCATAGTGAACAAGAAGGGGCTCAGAGCTGATCCCTGATGCATCCTCACCTCTACCTTGAACTCCTCCGTCATACCTACAGCACATCCTGGGCTTGCACCAGGAGCTAGTATGACTAAGCCACTGTGGCTCAGTGTAAAAGGATTGAGTAAGCCACAAAAAGCCACATTCTGTGTCCAAGACAGCGGCTTGCTATAATAGCAAGTAAAACTTACAAGTAAACATTGAATTATACCAGGAATCAAATTTATTCAAAGTGTCTAAGTCAAAGTTAAAATGTCTTCTAGCCCAGTAAAACTTACAAGTAAACACTGAGTAATATTTTATGTCTGTATCTTCACATAGTGAATGCAAGTTTTCAATTGTTGAATCTCACATTTATACCTGCATAAAGTAGGATAGAAATAAAGATAGTTCAGCTTGAACTGTTGACTTTAGTGTATTTTTGTAGGTAAACTGAACAGAAGATGTTGCCCTCAGAATGCAAGAAAACAACCCCATTTTCTAAAAAATGTCCCGGGGGAGGTCCCCCGTACCCGCCCTGTGGGGGGGGGGTGTCCCCCATACGCCCCCACCCCCCGCGAAAAGCATTGGTTGTCAGTGCGCTGCGCCGCCGTCTTGGACACAGAATGTGGCTTTTTGTGGCTTACTTAATTCTTTTACACTGAGCCAAAGTGGCTTGGTCTTACTACTTCGTAGTGCAAGCCCAGGGACTTTAACCCTTTATAATAATATAAGCTACACAAAAACACCATAAACAATAAGTAAAGACACACAAACACTTGACATTAGTTCCGAAAATATATTAACAATATTTACATACCAACACCAACCCTATAATGTGAAAAACAAAGAAAATAGAATATAAATACCAACACAAATACCTGGGGTGTTATATTAATTAGTCTTAGTTTCAAGTGCACTCTTTGGTTCAAGTTATTTTAGCAAGCTTGCATAAGTTCAGTCGTTGGCGTGGTTTATAGTTTGAGCTCATGTGGTACCTCCGTGTGGGAAATCACTCAGCGTCCTACCGCAAAGAAACCCTCTTCTGGTTTCTCCTCGAAACCAGCATAGCTTCCATGAACCTGGAGAAGTAGTGGCCTCCACTGCCTCCTCTCAGCAAGTATGACCACGACGTCCACTGAAGCCCTCCGCTCCGGCATCCGTCCTCCGTCCGTGCAGTTCGAGAATCCGTTTCTCCCTCGATGGCAGCGGCTAAGCTAACCCAGCTAAGGCGTTACGGCAGACTACAGACACGCTCTGTCAGCAACTCAGTTTCTGCGTCAAACGCGTGTTGTCTGGCGAACCGTTCAAATCCAACAAAGCAAAAGTTTATCCAAGTTCGAATCAGTCTCCACACTTTCGTTCACTAAATGCTCCACGCTCGCTGTCACTACACTCGCTGTCATCACACCAACTGTCATCACACTTGCTCGCTCCATTCACTCGCTACACCTGCGCATCAATGCTGGCTTTATGCCCTCCTACTTCCTGTCACACGCAGGTGAACTGGAATTTAATCGGACAGATCAATCCCGTTTTACACAACTTTTAACAGTTTTCAATAGTGTGAATAGTGATCAGACATTCTAAATGACAGGGAAAACAATGGTATAGATGGGAAGAGAAATGGAGTAGGAGTTATCTTGAAGGAGGAGTTTGTTAGGAATGTCCTGGAGGTAAAAAGAGTGTCGGATAGAGTGATGAGTCTGAAACTAGAAATAGAAGATGTGATGTTCAATGTTGTTAGTGGGTATGCTCCACAGGTAAGATGTGAGCTGAAGGAGAAGGAGAAATTCTGGCTGGACTTTGATGAAGTGATGCAGAGCATATCTAGAAGTGAGAGAGTTGTCATTGGTGCAGACTTCAATGGACATGTTGGTGCAGGAAACAGAGGTGATGAGGAGGTGAAGGGCAGGTTTGGTATCCAGGAGAGGAATGCAGAGGGACAGATGGTAGTTGACTTTGTAAAAAAGATGGAAATGGCTGTAGTGAATACTTTCTTCCAGAAGAGGCAGGAACATAGAGTGACCTATAAGAGTGGCGGTAGAAGCACAAAGGTAGACTACATCTTGTGTAGACGGTGTAACCTGAAAGAGATCAGTGACTGCAAAGTAGTGGTAGGCGAGAGTGCAGCCAAACAGCATAGGATGGTGGTGTGCAGGACGACTCTGGTGGTGAGGAAGATGAAGAGGACAAAAACAGAGCAGAAGATGAAATGGTGGAAGCTGAAAAAGGAAGAGTGTTGCATGACTTTTAGGAAGGAGTTAAGACAGGCTCTGAGATAAAGTCAGAGAGACCAGACTGAGATGGTTTGGACATGTCCAGATGAGAGATAGTGAATATATTGGTAGAAGGATGCTGAGTTTTGAGCTGCCAGGCAGGAGGCCTAGATGAAGACCAAAGAGGAGGTTTATGGATGTAATGAGGGAAGACATGAAGGTAGTTGGTGTGAGAGAAGAGGATTCAAAGGACAGGGCTAGATGGAGGCAATTGATTCGCTGTGGCGACCCCTGAAGGGAAAAGCCGAAAGGAAAAGAAGAAGATTAGGTCATTACAAAAGTTTTAAGCATTAATGACCAGTTACAGTTTTTTTTAATTTTTATTAGTGGAACATTTATTCAAAAATAGTTCAAGATAACAAATATTAATGGTAATCTTAATGTATCAACTTTGTGTAAAACCATTAATTCGCATTAGATAGTCCAGCAATTTTCGTACATCTATCGAGTCCTGCAAAACTAGTAATGAAAATACTCTTTGCTATAAATAACAAGAAAGTAGCTGTAACATCACATAATCAAGATGGTCTTGTGTAACACAAAGATCAACCATATTATAGGCAATTAGCCACATTCCACATTAGTGACAAAATATGTCAACAATGTTCAAAACAAGCATCATAGGAGGTCAATGTTTGTTGGTTTGATTTGAACTAACTAAAGTCTACTGGCCTACTGTTGTGTATCAGAGGCCAAGGATAATGAATGAAGAGAGAGAGCCATCAGCAACATCAGAGGATTAAGTAAGACAGTGCTGGATTTTAGACCAAGCACACATCTGAAGAGAAAGGCACAGACACTATTTTTACAGAATCACTACAAGCCCACAAATAAAATGCTTGCAGGCAAAAAAATAGAAATAACAAAAAAACCACCCCAATATGTTAATCTATGTTTTTACATAACTATAGTTTTCTAGGGTGGCACGGTGGAGCAGTGGGTAGTGCTGTTGCCGCAGAGCAAGGCGGTTCTAGATGTGTATCCTGCTCTGTGCGGAGTTTGCTTGTTCTCCCCGTGTCTGCGTGGGTTCTCTCTGGGTTCTCCGGCTCCTCCCACCTCCAAAAAATGCGCTTCAGGTTAATTGGCCAATCCCAAACTGCCCCTAGGGTGTGAATGTGTGCTTGCGTGGTTGTCTGTGTTGCTGTGTGGTAATGTGGCGCACAGGCGTCACACGCAGAGTTTCCCCCGCCTCACCCCCTAAGCCAGCTGGGATAGGCGCTAGCTCCCAGCAACAGTCGATAAAGTGGTGAAAAGAAAATGGATCTATGGATGGATATTCTCTCAGATATGTAGTCATACAAAGGGGCTGTGCATTAAAGGTAATCACTGGCAAAAGTGTAACATTTTCTAATTCCTGATGTGGAAACATTTAAATAACAAATTTATTTTGAAAACAGACAGTTTATGGTAGCAGAAATTGTTATCCACATAAAACACTTTTGACTTTGGATGGATGATAGATATAGTAAAACACAAAGATTGTATTAAATTTTTAGCAATTGTTGGGGAAAAATGATTTGCTCAGAAATACATGACTGAGGTTAATTCACTGGATGCTCCTATATGCTTTACTGAGACAAAACTGGATGAAGCTGTGAGAAAAATGGGCAGAGGAATACAGCAAATTAGTAATGTAATCCACAGTAGGATCACACGTGTGTGGTTGGATTATGTGATATTTCATCCAAGCAAATGAAAGATGTTTTAGATCAAAAGCAGTGATTTTTCACTGGGGGAATATGGATATGCATCATTCAAGAAGGTGAACAAAGTGTGTGTTCAGTGATGGTTGTATCTGATGTCATAACTTGGGAAATGTAGCTGATCCTATTCAGTGGACCGGTGTAACCCAACCTGGGCCTCTCATTGTGTCTTTATTTGTTTGATTTCAAGGCAGGGGCATACAATAAAGTCAATCTGGAAATGGGACCGGGCTGTTACTGATGGTAATTACTTGCTGTCTACTCATTAAGAATTTAATGTAATTTCAGATGGACTTTCCGGGAGAGGGAGAGTGAGGGAGGGGGAAAGGGGGAGAGAGAGCAAGCATGCTCAATAAAGAGTGGCCAGAAAAAGATGTGACAGGATAATCAGTTGGGTTCATAATTGTCTGTACATGTATGAAAAGAAACAAACTATTCTATTCATATTTGGAGTCAGTTTGAGTTAGTTGAGTCTTTTTAATTAAGATACTGTTACCATATGGTAACATGGAGCACAGAAAAGTAATCCCAGCAGTTCATAAATAGTTCAAGAACCTGATATAAGACAGCTCACCCCTCCATTGTCCACTCCGACGTGGCCTGAAGATTCCAGACTGGCTGTCAGCAGGATAAGCAGATCAGAAGGTGATCAGTCATGAAGAAGATCAGTATGCGACCCTGTTTTTTCAGCTGTTTCTAGCCACTAAATTACGGGTACACTTACAGATTTAATATTTGGGTTAATAAGTAAATCATCAGAGCTACTGTTACAAGCTTCATCTTTGCACTATTTGGTAAAACTGGAATTGTCATATTTATTGGTGTTACTGTCAAAGAATAAAACAATTGTTACTGTTTGTATGCTAAACATGTATTGGTTGATCTCATTAATATGAACTGTTACAACTCTATACCAACAACCGATTTTATGGAGTGGTTTGGCGTATCAGATTGGAATGTGAACTAAATTTATCTAAAGATTATTGGACTTTTCTTTAACCTCATAGACAAAATGATAATTTGTCCAAAGAATAACCATTGAATTAAAGTCTTGGGGTCACCAACATTATTAAAGACAAGCCTTTTGCATAGCCATTTACAAGCTTCAAATGAAAATCATGGTCAAGATACCCGAAATGTACTTTAGACTATGAATTTATTAATTAATCTTGCTGTTGGAAAATGTACCTACACCATGCAATGTGTGATGTCACAAAGAAACTATACTTTCTTAACTAGACCTACAGGTTGCTACTGCACACGGGAGCAATAGCAACCATTATCACAAAAGCTGGGTTTGATCCTTATTATGCCTAAAGGTTTTTGGTGAGTGTTATGTTTCGTGTGTCGAGATGTTGGGGAATAAAAAGAGAAATCAAAATCAGAATGTGCGAAAGAGAAATCTGATATATGGAAATAAAACCTCCTTTGTATCACAGCAATTAATCATATGCTATAATTGTTTGCTCAGTGTGAAAGAAAGAAAACACCAATTTATGTGGGTGCCTTGGCTGAAGTCTACTGTTGCCTGGCCTGCAGGCGTATTTATTTTATGCATGTATTGAATAGATCACCATGGTATTGATTGAGTATCGATTTCATTTGACAAATGAAGAGCTTGGCACATGACGCGATGCCTGCTTGCAGAGGATGCAGCATTTCAAAACTTGCCAGACTGAAGCTGTTTTTTCTTTATGTACGTTGAAATCATAGCAGTACTAGCCACAAATATGCTTTGATCTTTGGAAAAACCTTAATCTACCTCACTGAATTCAATTACATGAGGGAATAACCCTCTGAACTACTTTGTGACAAGTAAACATATTACCTTGTTTCTACTCACTGAACTTGTTGGGAAAGGCATCCATCATTCTTTCTCTACCTCTCTTGCATAGACAAACACATAGTGCCCATATAGGTATGAACATAATTAGTGGATTTACTCTGTATTTTAGACAGTTGACAGAAACATAAAGTGTTATTTTTAACCATATTGCAGAGCCAGCTGTTCTTTGTACAACAGATGAAATGGCTTTTGTGAATGCTGCATTATAGTTACAACACATTTTTACTTGTCTTGAAAAGACATTGCTGTGTGCATATACAGTATATGCATGATAGTCATCTGTCAGTCTATTTGTGTAATGTACAGTCACAGCCAGAGGTGATTACTGGGGATTATACTGAGCTGTTTCCAACCTATGATGTGCTCTGTGCTTACATGATGTGACGCCATCCTGAAATGCTGATTATAGCTTGAGAAGTCATGAATGCAAACACATTCTTAGCACAGGTTTGTCTGCTTTTTCTGTTTTGTGAGAAGCAAACCGGTGCAGGTTTAAGCAGACATTTAATACAACAGTGAGTTCCTCATGTGGGAGTGTGCATTGTTAACAGGAATACAAATAGGCCTAAATCTCTTTTGTCCACAACCTACAGAGACATACAGGCAAAAGAACAACAACTGCAAAGAAGTTTGTTGAGAGAGGATGCAGCCAAACCACTTTCATAATTTATTGGCTGATATTTCACAAAGTTGTGCTCGCAATAGCAGGAGAGTAATTGATAATAATCTCATAAACATTGCTAAAATGAAATTTATTTGATTCTCACTTCTTTGGATGAGGTAGCTTTAGCTACAAGTTACTATTTCTTATTTTCTCATCACCTTCACCCTGTGAAGTTGATGAGAACAACAACACTTCTCAGGCATTTGATCTTTAACTGCTTCGTCTTGCCCTGAGGTGGAAAGCAGTACTTAATCTGAACACTAGATCTAATCTTGTGTGAAAGAGATGCACTCTTAACTCTGATTGACTTAATTGTACTTCCTCACTGTTCTTATTGGCATGTTGTACATGTTGCACTGTAGTATATTCACGTGCCAGTTTAACAAAACCTATTATACAATATAAGCATTTATATACTTTTGAATTTTGTCAGTATAAATAGTATCAAGCTATTGCCTAGGGTTTCAGAGTACAGTGACAACCTGTCAATCGGTCTTTGTGTAATAATACTGAAAACATACAGAAAAAAGTCTGTGTATTGTAAAAAATAAAGTGTCTTTAATAGTTACATTGGTTTTATTTTACAAACACTGAATATACAGACACGCTGAGAATTAGTTACATGACTAAGAGTATATGACATACAGTGTATGTACTGTAGTTCAAAGCAGTTTAAAGACATTTGGACAGAGTCATAGAGTATGATGAAAATATGAGTCTAGTGACATGACAATTAAGGGTTGTACATATATGATCTGTCGCTGAAAAGTCTGTCCATCCATCCATCCATCCATCCATCCATCCATCCATCCATCCATCCATCCATCCATCCATCCATCCATCCATCGTCAGCTGATGACTACATGGCACAATATAAAAGAATGGATAAACTGAAATGTGGGGATTGAATTTGTTTTACAATTTGGTCTACTGCTTGAATATAAAAAGGATTGTCATCTTCATCATACAAATATTTTGGTAGAGAATTTTAGCAATTACTTCAGCATATAGACAACAAGAGTTCTCAAGGTACAATATTATTCAGTTCCTTATATACTGTAATATATTTTGTGGAGCCTATTTTATTAAATGTATGACTTTATGGCAATATAACCACGACCAAAGATTTATTGGGTTATTAAACACATTTAGAACACATGTAGAATCTTTCTATTATGTTCGGTGAAGGATAGTGTAAAGTAATGCAACATGACTGGTCTTTTATCCCTTTAATACATGTAAAAGTTTTATACAAGTTATAAAACAATGTGTACAACATTTCCGCAGGATCATAGATTGAGTTATCTTGAGTTGTTGCTATGATGTTGCAAGGAATCTCTTACATTTACAAAATTAATTTATTTGGTTTTCTTTGGTTTTCTAACAGTCCACACCTCAAGATTTGTCATGGCCTATAGTATTTGATTTTATTATTATTAATTTAGAATAGACAGGTACAGAGTACCACTTTTAATGACATCATAGCAGTTTAACTAAATTCACAATATATTACAGTAATAATTTTATAATCATTTTATATAATAAAAGCAAAAGCAGCAGTTTCATGTCAGAATTACTCTTCTCACAGTGAGTTGTGTAAACATTAATGTAAACAGTGGTGACTGTAGATGAACGGACAATTGAAAATGAGATATTTCAGATCTGCCTGAGCTTTCTGTTTACAACCTGCATTGACTCATTTTTCATTTTTAAAGGTATTTGTACTTCTGATCTTTCTTTTCGGTGCCTCCTGACTTTTTTACAGCAAATGTAAGATGTCAGTGTAACAACCAAAAAGAACAGGCCCACACTTGTAACCGAAAGAACAATGAGGACAGGCTGACAGTTGAACAACTCATGCCTATCAGAACCCTCTCTTAACTGGCCAACATACCAGGGCCTCTCTTCCACCTCTATGTCAGCCTCTCTGGTCAGCAGATTCTGTATATAGCTCTCATTGCTCACTGTTTCATTAACAAAAAAGTTCACCATGACTGTAGAGTAAAGTGGTTCAGGTTGACCGTGATCACTGACCTTCACCAGAATCCTGTAGAGGCCTCGATTGCTGAGCTCCCTCTTTAATGTGATATTTCCTGTTTCTGCGTCAATGGCAAATGAGCTGGGCTCGCCACCTTTCCTTTTGATGATGCTATAGGCAATAACAGCATTCATACCTGTATCTTTATCGACGGCGTAAACCTCTGTGATTAATGTTCCTGGTAGTGTATTGGGTAATACTAGCATATAAGACTGATTGGACTGAGGGAAAAGGACAACAGGGGGGTTGTCATTTACATCCATCAACAGCACTGTCACCATAGTAATGCAAGAAAGGGCTGGCTTCCCACCATCAATAGCCTCAACCCACAGTTGGTATGTCCCTTGCTGCTCACGGTCCAATGGTGTCCTGGCCCTCAGTGCCCCTCGGCCTGTGTCTATCATGAAGATGTCGCTGCCATTGAGGATGGAAAGGGCCACCCAACCATTTTCCCCAGCATCAGCGTCAGTCACAGAGAGGACGCCAATTTCACCGTACCCTGGGAAGTTCTCTGGTACAAAGAATGTGAAGTCCTTATTGATAAATTGTGGGCTGTTATCATTGCGATCCAGGACAGTCACCACCACAGTTGCAAGTGACTCCCTCCTGGGGGTCCCCTGATCCACTGCTCTCACAATGAACCGATATGTCTCTTTCTCCTCACGGTCTAGGGATGTGGCTACAGTCAGCACTCCTGTTAGATGGTCCACAACAAAGATGCCTGGGGCATCACTTCCAAGGAGGTAGATGACCTCTCCTTGATTTTTGCTGTCCTGGTCTGTGGCTTGGAGCTGGGTCAGAAATGCATTAGGTGGATTGTTCTCTTCCACAGATATTTTTACTATAGACTGTTCAAAAACTGGTGCATTATCATTCTCATCCAATACTTGCACCTTAAGAAAGGTCTTTATGAAAAGCTCATCAGTATTCTTAGCAACCACGATTAGCTCATACTGCTGTACCTTCTCGTAGTCTAAGGCCTCTGTGGTCTCTAGCAGGTATTCATTCTTGAACATCTGATAAGGGCCGAGTCTGAATGGGCCCGTCCCTTCCAAGTAACAGTTCACCTTTTTATTCATATCAAAGTTTTTAACTGTGAAAAAAGCTATTGGAGAAAATGCTGGCTCAGTCTCCTTTACTGTCACCACCCCTTCTTTTTCTGGAGCAATGTAACGGGGTATGACAGCAGGGGGTCCTGTAGCAATTTTGATGATATTGACCAAGAGAGTAGCAACAGCAGGGATACAACCAGGTCCATTGGCAAGAACAGTTAGTTTGTAAAATGTGGCTGTAGCACTGTCTATTTTCCCTGCTAGCTTGATCAGTCCTGTGATTCTGTCCAAGTTGAACAATGTCCTGGTGGCCCTTGGCACACGTTCACTGTAAGCGTAGCTGATCTGCGCATTAGCACCAAGGTCAGGGTCAAAAGCCTGCAGATGTGCCAAATGTGCCCCTTTGGTGGTATTCCCATGAAGAGTGACATTAATCTGTGACTCTGTAAATTGGGGGCAGTTATCGTTCACATCTGTGATGATAATTTTTAAAGTAGCTGCGCCAAGTAATGGAGGAGTCCCTCCATCCTCTGCAATAATGTCTGTAATGTATTCATCCTTGGTCTCCCTGTCCAAGGCCTCTGTCACAATGAGGAAAGGTGTCAGCTCACCCCCGTCATTCTCCTCAACATCCAGAGTAAACATACCAAAGTCATTTACAAGCCAATAGGTTTGCACTCCATAAAGACCCAGGTCCGGGTCTACAGCAGACTGCTCCACTGCATAACGAACATAGACAGGTGTGTTTTCTGGGACAGACATAGATATCAAATCCACGGGGAACTTTGGCCTGTTGTCATTCACATCCTCAATGAAAATTTGAACTTTGATGAGCTGAAAGTACTGCTGAGGCAAAAGAAACACATCTAATGCGAGTTGACATCCCCGTCTCTCCGAGTTCTCAAAACAGAGGGTTTCTCTGTCAATCTCTGTAGCAGATGTGTAAAGCTCCCCGGTAGTATTATTTAGGTTCACATATTGCTCACTAACCTTCTTTTGTGGGAGACTGAATAAAAAGGGGGGCTCAACAGTGAAATCCAAATTTAAGTCCACTCCTATAGCCCCTATGAAGGTACCCATCGGTAATCCCTCCTTTATCTTATAGATGAGCTCTTTTGCTTGGCTGAAATTTGCAAATGAGGAGAGAGGGCTGGTGAAAAGCAAGAGGGCGTACATTCCCTGAAATACAAGATAATCACAGACAATGAAGTTACATGACAGAACAAGATTTGCACAATGAGAGTCATAATGCATTCTTGTTGTAAGTTCTTTTCCACTTGATGTTATTGGAGGGAACAATTTGGTTTTGGTAGCAATTTTTATTCAAGCTAATTGTTCTACTTATTAGTTTCATTTTTAGGCAATCCAGTCATTAAAAGAACTGGAGAATAAAACCAGTATGTGTGAAGATGAGGGAACTCTTTTTTGTTAAATGCTATCAAATAGTTTGAAAACATATGATTACAAAGTATTGTGAAGTAAATTTTGTGTTTAAAGTGAATGATCAATCACACTTACCAGTATTCCTCTTCTCTTGCGACTGTATCTGAAATTGATCATGGTTATATTCTGGTCCAGCACTTTCCACTTAGAGCAGAAAGAGTGACAGCTTAGGTAACCGAATCATTTTGAGTGTTGAGTAGCGCAGACCTCTGCTGAGGGCTATGCCTTATTGCTGTCTGGCTTGAACAAGTCATTCATCTCAGTGTGTGTGGAGGGCACTCCCACCCTATGCAAATCAGCTGCACACGCTCACCAATGAGAGCTGATGGCTACTGGGAAGTCCTTGGCAGATTCCTTTTTCATGCATGCCATCAAGACACATCAAAAAACACCTGCACCTTCCTCACACACCCATGTTGTGAAAACCGGTTGCATTTTTGTGCTGTTGCAGTAGAGTGAAAGCATACAATTACGATCTGAGCTTATAATGACCCAGACACTAAAGACAGTTTCAAATATCATGGCTGAGAGATTATATTAAAATCTTTTTTTTTAGAATCTATTTTTTCTCTTCTTCATATGTCCTACATATGCTCCGTATGACATGCAGTCAGTTGAGAGATGATGAATAATCGTGCCTAGCAGAGTGTGATCTTGGCATCATAAGTGGTGCTATGGTCTGATTCTGGATTGAACCCTTAACTAAATCAACCCTCTAATCCTCATGTGCTCTAAATGCTGGACCAGCTGTTTGCTGGGATTGGAAGCATACTGCTCAGGGAAATTGAGTGATTGAAGTTCTGTGGTAAAGGGCAGATTGAGACAGTCACACACATCTCATATTGCAGCGGGTCTGTGTTTGTCATAAACGCCTGTTAGATTGGCGGGACTGAGGCCTAAACCTCCTGCATTTTCTTTGTTTCTCAATAACATATTTAGCTCCTCGTTTTTTTTAAATGAATTGGGTTTTTTTATGAGGCACATTCTACATCATACATAATCATTAAGTTACAAAATTTAGCATTGCATTTATACGGATTATCCATAAATCCATCCATTATATTGGTTTGTGCTCTGAGCTTAGAGATATTTGGTGTAAACACAGCCTGTAGGCACTGTATACTGGGAGGCTTCAGAGCGTGGGAAGGCAGCTGAACAGACGATACCTTGAGGTGCAGAGAGTCTAAGGTCAGTCAAGTTCAGCTACTGTACATGACAAAACTAGAACATCAGCTGCATAAGATGCATGCTGAACATACTCATGCATTGTATCCTTCAAGATTTTTTTTTTAATTTAATGTATTTTTAAATTTTTATATACTGATTTCAATGCCCGTGAGGAAATAATACTTGGTTGATCCCAATAATAACAGTAGTAATGCTGATAATAATAATTCATTCATTCATGCATCTTCTTGAAGAAAAGACAATTGTATTTGTCTTGTCTTCAGCCACTTTCCAATTAGCAGGTCACAGGCTACCTTTGAGCCTATCCCAGTGGATAACAGGTGAGAGGTGGGGTACACCCCATACACTTTGCCAGCACATTGTGAGGCCATAATAATAATTATACTAAAACCTGGTGCTAATTTATTTATCTTAATTTTTTTCTGTTCCTCTCTTGTAATGTGAACAGTAAAAATGTAGTTCTATAAGTTGATGCATGTAATTTATTAAACTTTGAATATATCCTGTTCTTAAATGAGGCCTCAACTTATGCAAAGTTTAAACTGCAGTAGATAGACATAAAATTACTTCAAAGGTTGAGTAAGGCCATGGGACTGTATTACTTTGGTTTTAATTGTATCATTTGGTGGGTCTGTGTGAAAATGAGACTGGATAATCTCTCTGCACAGATTTCCAGATGTCCTCTTAACCTTGGTCTGTTCTCTTAATCAAACTCGTGCTAAGCTATCTTGATAGGTACGAGTCGGCTCCATGGCTGTCAAGTAAGATGGATGCACAAAATATTGTGTCAGGAATTACAGTAGTTTGAAAACTTAAGTTTGAAATCAGCCACTGAAAACATTCTCAACAGTCTGAGCAGTGTCTTATGCTGAAATGCTTTGTTGATTAGTTTTTACATCTATTTAAAGCAATTTACAGTCAAATAGGAAAAAATGTATTTCGGACTTTCTACTGTAATTCAGAAATAGCTTTAGAAAATAAAAAGTAAATAGATTAAAAAAAACTTGTGAATTGAACATGTTTAGCGAATCTTTAACAGTATTTTGTGCTTTGGTTTTAGGTAAATGTGTAAACACTTGAGAACGGTAGGCAAGTCCACTTAAACCCTACATATAAAAACACTCCTGTGATTTATAAAAATAACACAAAAAATTCCAAAAAAACTTCCTAGTCTGTATTTTATTAAGTACCAAAATTAGGAGCCAGTAAATTTAGTATATAATTGAACCAGCTGGAATTCCGGCTTCAAAAGAATTGTACAGCTCCGCAAAAATATATCTTTGTTACAATGACTGAAGAATTTTCTCGACATCGCAGTCTCGGAAGACCATATATATCTTGTACCAGGGACGTTAGGGTTTGCTGCAGCTTTTGCTGTGGCTGAAAAGACCAATGCAGGAGAGGCAGACTCGGCCGCAGATGACACACTTTTAGGCTGGTCCCGGAGTTGCTGATGGTATGGCATTTTCCGGTTGTTTTTGTATCCTCCTTGTCCTCTTTGCTTCGTGCTGTTGAGCCAGGGTGGATTCATATGAGAGCAGCCCATTACAGAGTGCCTGCTGCCACTGAAGGCAGTCCTGTGCTACATCCTCCCATGTGGCAGGACTGATGTTGTATGACTTGAGGTCGTGCTTGCAGATGTCCTTGTAGCGTAGCTGAGGGCGACCAATTGATCTCCTGCCAGATGACGGTTATGCATAGAGGATGTCCTTTGGGACACGACCATCGTCAATCTGTCGAACATGGCCCAGCCAGCGGAGACGACGCTGCCTCAGAAGAGAGTACATGCTGGGAAGCTGCGCTGTCTCCAGGACTGCTGTGTTGGTAAACATATCCCGCCAGATGATGCCCAGTATGCGTCTAAGGCAGCGTAGGTAATAGCTGTTTAACCGCCGCTCTTGGTGGGAGTACAGGGTCCAGGATTCACTGCCATACATTAGTATACTGATGACACACGCTCTGAACACCTGTACCTTTGTGTGGAGAGTAAGCTTTCCATTGTTCCATACTCTGTCAGTGAGCTTCCCGAAGGTAGAGGCAGCTTTACCGTGGCCACTGAGTTCAGGATCAAGGGACAGGTTGTCAGTAATGGTGGATCCAAGGTAGGTGAAGGTGTTTACGGCTTCCAGTGTGTGGTCATAGAGGGCGGATCTCCAGTGCCTTGATGCATCGTCTTGGTTTTGTTTAGACTGATGGTCACACTGAAGTCCTGACAGGCTTCGGTGAACTTGTCCATGAGAGTTTGCAGGTCTTCCTGGGAGTGTGCTGCCACTGCTGTGTTGTCAGCAAACAACATATCCTGGATGAAAAGCGGCCTGACCTTTGTTTTGGCTTTCAGACAGGCAAGGTTGAACAGGTTGCCATCTGTCCTTGTGTGAAGGTGGACTCCCGCAGTCGCTGTACCGAAAGCTTGGCGCAGGAGGAGGGAAAAGAATATACTGAACAGGGTAGGCACCAACACGCATCCCTGCTTGACACCGCGGCAGATTCTGAAGGGGTCTGAGGTGGACCCATCAAACTGGATGGTGCCTTGCATGCCAGTGTGAAAGGACTGGAGGATGCAGAGGAGTTTGGGGGGGCAACCTATCCATTCGACCAGCTGGAAGAGGCCACTCCTACTCACAAGGTCAAAAGCTTTTGTTAGGTCAATGAATGCCATGTAGAGGGGTTTTCTTTGCTCTCTGCACTTCTCCTGTAACTGTCTCAGAGAGAAGATCATGTTGGTGGTAGACCTTCCGGCTCTGAAACCTGCCTGAGATTCTGGATAGATCTTCTCCGCAAGAACCTGGAGTCTGCTCAGCGCAACTCTGGCAAAGAGTTTGCCAGTAGTGCTGAGAAGAGAGATACTGCGATAGTTGTTACAATCACTCCTGTCTCCCTTGTTCTTGTACAGGGTGATGATGGTGGAATCCCTCATGTCCTGTGGGACAGCACCTTCGTTCCAGCACAGACAGAGAAGCTTGTGAAGTTTGTCAAGGAGAGCAGGCTTTCCGCATTTTAGGAGTTCCGCTGTGATACCGTCACTGCCTGGTGATTTACCGCTAGTTAGGCTGTCAATCGCCTTGCTTAGCTCCTCAGCTGTTGGTTCCATGTCCAGCTCTGCCATTACTGGTTGATGCTCAACATGACAGAGGGCAGCATCAGAGATCATGTTGTCGCTGGCATAGACCTCAGAGTAGTGTTCTACCCAGCGTTCAAGTTGCTTAGAGCGGTCAGTGAGGATTTCACCGGCTGGCGATTTCAGTGGAGCAATTGTGCAATGTGAGGGTCCAAGCACCTTTTTAATGCCGTCGTACATGTCTTTGGTGTGACCAGAGTCCGCAGCAGCTTGAATGTTGCTACAAAGCTGTAGCCAGAAGCTGTTGGTGCAGCGCTGAGAAGCTTGCTGGAGTTTCCTCCTCGATGCTCTAAGGGCGTGCAGGGTCTTGGCATTGGGCGTGCATTTATAGTTGTTAAGGGCAGTGTGTTTTTCTTCCATGATCAGAGCCAATACAGGGGCATTGGCTTCGAACCAGTCATTGGACCATCTCACTCTTTTGCCAAACACCTTCAGGGCCATACTGTGGATGGAGTCTCGTAAGCCATCCCAATACTGCTGGGCAGAGCAACACTGGTGTAGGTGGGGGAGGGATTCCTCTAGGGCAGAGAGGTAATCGGCAGTTTTGATTGGGTCTTGCTGCTGTCCTTACGCGGGGGTCCTTTAGGCTTGGCTCGATGGATATTTTTAGTCTGCAGCTTGATCCGTGTCACAGTCTGCACTGTGAAAGCTGCGGGTTTGGAGGACGCTTCTGAGGTCAGAGTGTCGTGATATGATCAGGCCCAACTGGTACCAGTGTCCAGACCATTGGTGTCTCCAAGAGACTTTGTGACAGGGTTTAGACTGGAAATATGAGTTGGTAATGCAAAGGCTGTGGTGTGTACATAACTCTAGGAGACGCTGCCCATTCTCTTTCATTTTACCAATGCCATGCTGACCCAAGCAAGAAGGCCAGGAGTCATGGTCGGCCCCAACACTTGCATTTAAGTCACCAAGCAGGTAAAGCTGATCATGTTTGGGGATGTTTTTTATGGTCCCTTCAAGTACATCATAGAATTGTCCTTTATTTTGGGAGGCGCTAAGTGTTGGCACATATGCACTCACCAGGTGGACAAGTCCTGTGGTAGTATTCAGGCAGAGGGTTAAAATCCTCTCTGAACCACCTGATGGTGGTACTATTGCACCCAGTAAGGTGTTTTTGACTGCAAAGCCAACTCCATATTCCCTGGTTTCCCCAGGAGGCTTCCCCTGCCAGAAGAAGGTATAGTGTCTTTCTCTTCACGAGCCTGATGAGAGGAGTCTGGTTTCCTGAAGGGTACAGATGTCTATTTGACACTTCAGGAGTTAGTTGTTGATAACTGCAGTCTTGCGAGCATCGTTTATGACAAGCAGGTTGTCTGTTAGTCCGGGCGTCATGGTCCTGACATTCCAGCATCCCAGACATAATGCTAGAGTCTTAGTTTTGTTTGATTTGATTGGTGCGCAGATTTACAGCCCACTGGTCGGGATGAATCCCTTAGCTTCATGCACCCAATGAAGCAGGCAGGCTGTGGCGGGACAGCACCTAATTGGCTGGGGGCTGCCCAGCTTGAGGCGGGCGGTAGCTGTCCAGTGAGATGAAAACATCTCTCCCACCGACGGAGGTAGCCCCTGGCGCCCAACTGTACGCCAAATGAGAAAGGGCTTAGAACGGTAACGGCTGACCTCCCATGTTGTGTCTTCACTGCACAATAAAGCTGGAGTTTCCTCTCCAGGGCACAAGATGCCTGGGCAAGATATATGGAGACCCTGTGTTGCCCAGGCAACAGGTTCCCCCTCTCTGCCTCGCTGGCGTGATCCAAAGAAATGGAGAACCAATACATTTGGCGTCAATTCAGCTACAGGAGTTGCCAGGACAGCGCTGCACACACTGAACTGCCTAACAGACTTCAAGCCGTGATTTCTGTCAGGGTTTTCTCCCTTAGCCCTTTCCTTTTCAGAGGATACCCACAAAGCAGTGGGGGGGGGGGCTATTTGACCCATAGGTGGGACAGTGGTTGTCAGGTGCCAGGGCATGTCCACACACCGGAGGGCCTGCACGTCACGCCTCTGGGGCCCACTGCTGGTCCGGAATCCCCTCCAGTGTAGCCTGAGTCCGTGAGGACGCAGTTACCATGTGTGACCATGGGGAGGCACTGCAGGAGTCTTGGTGGCGGAGAGGCTATATGCCAGCAAGAGGAGACTTACACATTCGGCTCCTCTTTTCACCCCCCGCAAGGAGGGCTAGCTTGCGGCGGTAGCCGTAAGCAGAGTAGCTAGCAGGAGCAGCATGCAGCATGCACTAACTACAAGCACTTCTACAAGCACTTCTACAACAATTCTAACGCACTGACGCATCACACACATCCTGTGCGCTGGCACACACACACGCAACTGAAGAATTGCTTCCTGGGAAATCAATACACTGCCGTCAGACGTAATTGTTTTCTAACAGCTAATTAATCAAACCTTCTGTCTTAATCACAAAGCAAAAATTTGTGCAAATGGATAACGGTTTCAGTTTAATGAAGCCCCACACACCACACTTTTTTGTCTGTTTAACAGTACATGAATCTGATTTACCATGTCAATCAGTGTTGAGTGAGAGCCGTGAGACTGGTATGCATGGTTCTGCTTCACTCTGCCATGCCTGGATACATAATGACCATAACTTCTCCATTCTCCAGATATTCATTGGGTTGAAGTATGAACACTGACATTTAACACCAACATAAGCTCATCTGAGAGGGTCTAAAACAAAAATAACCAATCCTCTGTCTTCATTTCAGCCTTGGAACAAGGCAGTGAGTGACTGCAACATCCAGTGTCATCCCTGAATTCAACATTTTACTCTGACCTACACAAAAGTTGCTTTTTATTTTATGATTATATCCCATCAGGTTTCAGAGATGTGTACCTAAAAAGGTATACAGTGCGCCCTCGTTCCTTGCGGTTAATGCGTGCAGGAACCACACGCGATTCAAGAATTCCGCGATAAAGCAACAAACTATTTATCGTATTATTTAAGGTAATTTAAATGTTTATGAACCCCCCATACTGATATTAAACCACCTTCTATCTGTGTTACCTTTTCCCACACTCTTATCGACTGTTAAAAGCACTTTTGTGTCTCACAGAAGTCAGAGACTCACAGAACGTAGCGCACTTCGGTATGCCGTCAGGCAGTAGAATAAGCATTATGGTATCATGTAACTGCCTTCCAAAAATCCGCAATGAGGTGATGTCGTGAGCGTTGATGCGCGAATGTGCAAGGGTGGACTGTAAAAGTGAAAATTTGACCTTGACTTAGTTTTTCAAAGTCAAGGTTTTCATCCCTTTGCCTCCCTGAATATAACATATTTTGTTTCGTTTTTTCTATCTTATCCACTTGCTGAGATATGTGCAAAAAAAAGTACAAAAGTTGTAATTTGACTTTGACCTAGTTTTCACAAGGTCATGGTCATCATCTCATTTTTATTCCCTTTGCTGCCTGAGTAATGTGCTTTTTCTTTCATCTTTCTATGTGCAACACTTGCAACACTTATTTGATGGATGGACGGACAGACAAATACACAGACACTGACAATTACAATACATCACTGCTTTGCGGCATGTAATAACATTTTCTGGCCCAGTGCACTCTAGTGTGCATCAGCTTGCATGCAGCTGTATCCCTCAGCTTCAAGGGGAGAGAGCAATCCTCACTAAGAAGAGTCACACATATTATGTCTTTTGCAAAGTGAGATGAAATGTAAATAACCAGGATGGATTTTTTTTTTATCACTGTAGTCCTGACCTAGTTCTGTTTTGCTTTCCATTGTCAGATTAAAGCGCTCTTGCACTGTCACTGCCATCTACTGGTTGAAAAGAATGGGGGGAAAAAACAACTCCCATCCCCCGAAAAAAAAAAGAAAAAGAAAGCACCATTTAAGTCATACAGACAGGTAGAGTGCAAATTCCATTATCAGTATGTCACATTACTGAGCGTTAAGCTTTTGTCTTCTTTTTTTTTTTTAGATTGTCTTTTAGTAGATGCAGTTTGGCACTAAATCTACAGTTTTGTTTCCATTGGCCTTTTGTAGTGAAGCAGGGTTGGATTGGTATAAATGTAAGAGTTCAGTCTAAGCCTGAAAACATGTATGAGTACTTACAGTATTTTCGATAAGTACATGATTTGTCTTTTCTCCTGTGGAGATCCAATTTTCCCAAGGAGGGAGAGGCACAAAGGAAAATGCTCAAAATGTCCCTGTGGCTTGCCATCATGGAACCAATTTTGGTGTAAAATGGAGCTGTCCTAACATAATATTATACTACATGATATCTGAACTCCAAAGTCTATTTCTATTAACTGCAAAAATAAAGAAGAAAAAACTCAACTCCTCTCTCCTTTTGTTCTGACTCTCACACTTCACCTGCTGCTCCCCTTCGCTACTGTTATTGTCTCATTAATTTTCTCCATCTCTGCTCTTGTCAGTTGCTGAAGATGCATCCTGGCACAGAAAGCTCATCTGAAAAGACGGGGTAAAAATGGCGACGGAGTATAAAATGACATGGGAACTTTGTGAGCTTGTGTTTGACAGATAGGTGAAGCACAACACTCTCACACTATAATAGTGTGAGAGTGTTGAACCTTGATGTTGTGTTAGTGTGCCATTTAAGCCTGTGCTAGTGCAAGCCGGATACACGATTGAGAGCATGTGCTGTGGTTGAATTCATGCTCCTCACAGCTGCAGCCAAGGAGATTTCAAGAAATGGGATACTGGAAAAACAACGATAACCATATAGAAAATCCTCAGACTAATACAACCTAAAAGTTGCATTTTGCTGTAATAGAAAATTGATCTTTGCTTTGGAAGCAACCGTCCACATTTACTATTGTCGTTCTTCTTGTTGGTTTTTGCAACTCTGACAAGCTCAGTGAATACCTGATGAGGAGAGGAAGTAGCAGTTTGAGATGTAAAACCTATCATACTTTATTTTTGACAATCAGATGTTTTCCCATATACTGTATTTCACTGCATCGTATTTTATAGCCCCATGTAAGGAAATGGCCGCAAAATGTCCCAGAGGATAAAAAAAAAAAAGGGTGCCCATGAGGAACCTACTTACTAACAAAGGACACACACACACGCACGCACGCACGCACAGACACAGACACAGTCAAATGCCAAATTCCATATTAATTTGTGTAACAATAATTATATTGACACCTCCTGTGACAAAGCAGCAAGAGTACTGGGGAAATGATTAACAGCAAAAGAAAATAGACAGATGGATAAAATCTACATTGTTACAATAATCATCTAAATGAAACATTGTCACTAGCTTTTGCTCTCTGTCTTTTGTGACTTGTACAAGCGGAAAGGGGGGATTTAATTATAAAGTCAATGTATGGATGCATTTGTTAGCTCTCAACAGAATCCACTGTAACTGGGACATCTGTGTAAAATTTTACCAGATAAAGAAAAAATAACAAGACCCTACATGTTTAAACAATGTTGAAATCTGACATGTCAAAAGATACAGTGTGAGGGCAACACACTGTGAAATGTCAAATAAGGTTTTATCATGTTCATTTGTGTGAGAATATGTAAGTGATGTGTTAAATACACTACAGATATATACAGGTTTAAGGAACTAATCATTCAGTATGAAGTTCTTATCATTCTAGCTGTAATACTGATGTGCATAGTAGTGATGGGCATGAAATGAAAGTCATTTCGACATTTATTCATTAAACTGATTCAAGGTAGGGGTGTCAAAGTCAAATACATGGAGGGCCAAGAAAACAAATTTGCTACAAGCCGGGGGTCAGATTGGTTCAATGTTTATTAAAACATATTGAAATGAACATAGCCAACTGAACCAAGAGCTATATATAGCTGTATATTATTTAATGATTAAATAAATAAATAAATATTTTGTAACGGCTCTGTCAATAACTTCAAGGAGAAACCTGTTCAACACGCAAACAGCAAAAAAGTAAATGTCCTTCAAAAACAAAATATGTTCCTTAATATCAAGATAAATGCATGAATAAAATTGCATGCATTATAAACTCATAATGCATTATGGTGCATGCATTATTTCATGAACAATAATATTGTGCATACACAGTAATATGCATTATTATGCAAAAAAATACAAAATTCCAAAAAATATTGTGCTGCTCTACGATCCTACCAATCACTGCTTTGAAATAGTAAAATGAAAAAAAAAAAAAATCAGTTGTATCCTTTCTCATGGCTCTTATCTGCAATTTTCCCTGAGTCCATTCAACTGAAATAAATATGAATAAATAAAATACAAAAATCTATGTCACACAGTCAAGACAATACTTCCTTCAAAGAGACATCATGTCTTGCGGAAAAAAATGTAAAAATGTAACAGAATCTAAAACTGAAAATATGTTACTACTGTGTGATGCTCACTTGTCTGAGGCTGACCCTGATATTTGATGGTGTCCCATCTTTCATACAAGTTCATGAATGTTCGGAGTCAGGCTCTGAGCCAAGGAAATCCTCAGGATTGAGGGAAGGTGTTTATCAGCCAGTCAGACCAGCGTGATGTTTTGTTCAGCTTCATCAGAGGGAACAATTGTTCACAAAGGTCTGTGCTACGAAACATTAAAAGCGTCCGAGCAGCTTGAATGCATTGGTGGGACATTGTGTCGTGGATGAAACCTGCAAACCTTTTACCTCTCTGAACATACACTCTGACTCCCACCTGGCTTGAAAACCCCTGCTCTCAGTGTCCACCTTGCTTTTAGACAGTTTTGAGGAGGGGAGTGGCTAAGTTTAACCTCCGCTCTGACTGCTGATAAACATCCATCCATCCATTGTCATGAACGCTTCATCCGCTGTCGCGGGTCACAGGAAGCTGGGGCCTATCCCACATGGTTTAGGGCGCGGGGGGGGGGGGGACTCCAGGTCAGTGCACCACGGTGTCACACAGATAGACAACTACGCACACATTCATTCCTATGGTCAATTTGGGACCGGTCAATTAACCTGGACGTGAATCTAGAACTGCTTTGCTGTGCGGCGACAGCGCTACCCACTGCACCACCATGCTGCCCTTCTAATAAACATTGAAACCCAAAGCCAGCTTGCTGCTCTGCATTGACTTCCGCTACCATTGCATTGTAGGGACTAGTTTTGGTGCGTGCAAAACACCAGCAGGCCAATGTGGCCTGCGGGCCGGTTCTAGTAGTAATTAAAAATCATCCGGTGGGCCATAAATGATTCGCCATGGGCCAGATCTAGCCTGCGCACCTTGACTTTGACATATGTGATTCAAGGGTATAGACAATATAGTAAAAGTCATGATGGATGAGCTTGCAGTGAATGTCATTTTCTGCAGTCACACCTCATTTTTGGGAGTGTGAACTATATAACTAAGCACAAACAATGTGACTGCTGTAACAGGTATACCTCACCTGCTCCTCGGTAGAAATATCTTGTTAGCTTGTCATTGGATGTTGATTCAATGCAGAATCTCAAAGTCATGCAGACATGATTCAGAGGATTAGTGAGCCAACATTCTTTCATCTTACATCTGACCGTTATTAAGCTTGCAAAAACAAATGTGAGCGTTTTCATATCTGTAATGTGCAGATGAAACCATCCATGAATAATAGATGTTTGATTTTTATATATGATGTATGACGATTTTTTTCTGCAAATATGCAGAGCTTACATTTCAATTTCTCAGAAAAAGTCATTTAATGTTTTACAACGGTGTGAAAATTTATACCGATGTGGATGTATTTGTTTTCTTACGATTGTACACATTAATGAATCACTCACTGTGTGTAGGACCATCTGACATTTCAGATACCTGACTGTTTAAATACGTTTCTCTCTCAACAGCACATCTGTAGTTACGATCAAAAACAGAAGCTGGCATTAGTAGCTACACTAGCAGGTGGCAGAGTTACAGTTTACACCAGCCTATGCTGGAAGAAAGGGGTTATCCTCTGAAAAATAGGTGATTACAAGAAGAAGGTCAACAACCTGGTGCTGTCCAGACAAACAGACGGGGAGGAGGGAAGTGGGAGGTTTTATTCGACGAATGCTATGATTCAATAAAAATTTAAATACAATTAAAGCACTCTCATAATTAAACATGCTGATGATTGTCTTTTAAACGTTTGTGTCTTATATTTGAATAACAAAAATTGTAGCATCTTATTTCATATGTTGCATTATACTCCAAGGAACTCCATCATATATATATTGAAGACAATGATTTTATGGTAATTTATAAGTGAAACCATATAGAAGAGAGACTGAAGTGGAGAGAGGAGAAGAGACATGAAATGAAGCGATAGAATGCATTTGCAATCCTCTCTTTTCAACAGGTAAATATGAATTTATTTGTCTTTATCCCATTCCCATGTAGGTGAATGGTTGAAAAGATTAACAACCCGGATGGTTTTCATTAACCATAATCCTCTCTTGTCTCCATATCTATTTCTCATTTTCTTTTACAGAGAGGAAGGGGAACTAGGGAGTCCCAGTGCAGTAGAGAGGAGAGGAGACAGCAACAGAGCAGTGGAGCAGAGAATAGGAGACCATGGTTTGGCAAACTGAATAAGCAGTGTCATCAAATCTTTAAATTTTTAATGTAGCGGCCTTGATTATAGGTCGAAAAGTCAAAATCTAAGCGCTGATTTTAAACAGAAAAGAATCCCATGGATGTGAAGCATCCTAAGCTGCCATTGGACCCAGTCGCCCAGCGCAGTATAGTTCCTTCACTGACACATGGCTGTTGCCACTATTGAAAATCATCATAACTGGACACTGGAGAATAAAAAAAGTGGTACATTGTTTCCTGGATTGTACGTCATAATGTTTCTTTATCAACATGAAACCACAGCACCATGCTTCAAACATAGGGCTGGTGGTGGTGCTATAGGTGAAGGCAAAGGAAAATATTCTTGTTAAATATTCACTGGTCAAGTAACACCACTTTCCAGAATTTTGCTGTTCATCAGATCCCTTTTTTCACCACAGTTTACTCATTTTCCACTCCAAAATAAAAACAAAATTGAACATCTTTTCAAAGTGGGTTCCTCTTCATGAAAAATGTTCAGTGGACATCAGTGTCCTCTGCAGTCACCAGATATAGATAGAGCCCCATTGGGATTCCATGGAGTGTGAGATTTGCAGCACAAAACCGGCAGCTGACAAATCAGCAGAAACTGCACAATGCTAATTATGTCAACATGTACCAGTCTCCAAAGAGTATGTCTAACACCTTTGTGTCTCTATACCAAGAAGAATTCAGATTATTCTAGGCGGCAAGAATCCTACCAAGTGTTAGAAAAACAGACCTTGTCAAGTGGCCAGTTAATTTTCCTTTTGTACACAAGACAAATTATTTAATTCAAGATCCATTTGCAACTTGATGACTCGCGATTTATTGTTAAGCCTGGAGCCATGTTTATTCATGAAGTGGTGGAAGTGGATAATTGCTCCAAATGCGAGAAAATATGTTAAAAACATAATGGTATACAATAAACAACTTCAAATAACACGTATTTGGCATCATGTCTAGTGGAAAGCATATAACAAACAACATTTTAAAAAATAATATACTGTAGCCAACATGTCTGGAACATTTCATGTCAGCAAGTACGCTGGGATAGGATCCAGCAACCCCTGAGACCTGCATAAGCGGAAAAAACGGTGAGGAATATGAATGAATGAATACCCTGAACTTTTTATGTTGAATGTGTGGAAAAAGACAAAGAAACCGACGACCAAAGTGGGTAATGAGGCTCAGCTAAATTAAAGACAAAAACACAAAAGTATTTATGCAACCCCCCCCCCCCCCCAATATATGATGATTTCAATTGTTTAAAAAAACAGCAGGCAGAATCATTTTAACAACCAACCGTTTTTCATGTTGATGCCTCAAGTTATTGCTAAGATAGGAACATGTACATGAACAGTCCCAGTGGAAGCTGACTAACCACTTTAATAATCTTTTTTTTTAACACTTTCTACATTTCAGTGTGTGCACATTGTTTAGAATAAATGCACATTTTAACATGGTAATGAATTAATTGTGGTTTGGACATAGAACCCTGAAGATACAGGAGGACCTCATTTTGTGACTCTATATGCTGTCAATATGAAGGTGTCCAGTTGTAAAATATTATCGTATAGTAACTTGGTTTGAACTTTTTAACTTACTGGAAAGTTTATTCCCTGCAGATTAATTAAGAGAAGAAATTTCCTACAGATTCCACTTTCAGTCTTGCACTCTTTCTGTCTGTGGTCATTTGAGTTCAGTGCTGAACATGGTGTAGTGTGTGAAAACAGAGTTGTATAATACGTGTGTGTGTGAGGAGGGAGTGGGGGTGTCAATTAGAGGATAGTGGCACTTCTCCGAACCCCTCTTCCCACCCCCACCCCCAAAAATACAATTTAGAAGACATGGCATGTCAGTTTGAATGCAAATTATGAGAAAATTGTGTAGAAATAGTGAAATAATGGATGAACACGAACAAAACGTGAATGAATTCACAATGGAACAAATACATTAATTTAAATGTTAGTTATTCCTACAATTTATTGGCTTTTTGCAGATGAAAGCTGTTTTTCTAATAAAAAAACAGAGTAACATTCCTCCAGGCAAATCTTCACGTGCGTTAAAGAATATTCAATGCTTAAATATAGACAGTATGTGTGTATTGTTATATAGGTATATATACACAAAATATCAATATATCAACCAAAAAATCATGTAGTTTAGGTCAATCTGTCTACAACAACTTGTCCAAAGGTGTGGCACTGCGATAAACTGGTGTCTCATCAGGGGTGTACTCTGCCTTTTGCCCGTAGCTGGTTGGGATAGCATAACCCAGCATACCAGTGACCTGCGAGACCTACTGGCTGTAGGCAATATATAGAGAGATCAATGTGTAAGCTCTCTAGAATCTACTGCTATATTTCATTATATGTTTGAACAAATGCAAATGTATTTTCTAAACCTTTACTCACAAACGTTTTATTTGGAAAATAAGCCAAATTCAAAACCAAAGTCTTTTTGCTGTCTCATCTGAACCACAGAGAGGACTCCTGAGGCCTGTACCATAAAGCTTGATTAACCTAGCCAGGCTTCCTCTTACTTATCTGGCTTCAATTACCGAGACATCCGCCCTTCGGATTTTCGGTACCGTAAAGCCGGCTATCAACTCACTAACTCAATTCAGGCTTGTCCACTCTAGATCTGTGTGCACTCACATAAAAAGGGCGGAGGTTGCTGCATGCGACCAATCGCAAACATGCAACAAACCGGCCCGAGCCGCATATTTCACAACGGAGGAGCAAACAATAATAATTAATAAATACGAGCAATACAAATCAATAATCCAGGCAAAAAGCAACGCAGTTGCAGCTGCCAAACGGCGCACGGATCGCTGGCAAAAAATCGCTGACTGTGTCAATGCGGAAGTTAGTGCCATTATAGTATTACTTCCCCACTATGACTGCACTTGTATATCTGACTACAGAAACATTTGTGTGTTCCATAAATGTATGTGTGTACGACATTTTTCGTTATGGTATGTGATTGTAGCCCCCGCGACTTGAATAGCTCTACATACTGTTTTCTTCCCGAGGTTTTCGGCATCACCAACAGAATACATAAAAGTACCTATGAATGAATGAATCAATCCATGATTTACTTAAACAAATAATTGATTAATGGCATTTTATCTGTGGATTGCTTGTAACCCATCCAACGAGGGATTTAAGGACATCATAATAATTATGAACATCACTAAGAAATATATTAACTGTGGCAAAAAACCTCAGTGCAATGCACACTGTCTGCGGGACTGTCAGCGCATGGTTGAGGTGCGTTACATTACTGATGAAAGGCTCCAGCAGCTGACAGATGTAATGTAACCCCTCTCCCCAAAACCTGTACCTTTCGTACAGTGATTGTTCAGGCAATTCGAATGGATTACAGCGATCTCTAAATATTCTCTCGCGTCTGAGCGCTCTTTGCACAAGCTATGCACCAAGATCCACGGGTTCTCATAAAACGGACAGCCCATTTTCCAAGAGAACTGATTGGTCAGTAGGTGGGGCTGTTATACCTGCTTAGCTCTGATTGGTCAGTGGGTGGGGCTGTTATACCTGCTGAGCTCTTATCCTGAAAGTATCCTACTCCGGAGCAGGTTAGGTGTTCAGAATAGGTTACCACAACAACGTAGCCCGATAGAAAGTCAGCCAACTTTATGGTACCGAAAAGCCAGGGTTAAGCCTGAAGTTATCTCGCTAAAACATAATCCAGCTTTATGGTACAGGCCTGTGGTGTGAGAGTCTGTGAAGGGTTTATAAACATCATTCAGTCAGAGACATGTTGAACAAGAGTTAAACCATAGTCACAATGATGTGCAAAAATCTCATTTTTATAAAACCTATCATGATACCATATGTTGCAGTGTCTAGTCTTTTATTTACATTTCCCTTGAATATCTTACCAAGGTCGATGACTATGAGCTCAGATGACTCTATCTAATTAAGTGATGTTAGAAGGTCTACCTTTATGTGGTCACGTCTCTGTCTTATGATTTTCCTGTTTGTTTTCCTGCCACTAACAACTCATATCATTCCAGATCCTGTCTCATCTTCAATCAGTTCATTTCCTGCACCTCCTGTCTCTCCACACACCTGCAGCCACTCCCTAATCTGTCTCCACACTACATATACCCAGCTCAGCCCTCAGTACTCTGCCAGATTGTTTAGTGTTCGCCCTGACTTTCTAGCCTTCGTATCCTGCTTGCTTTGGTGACCGTATATGAATCTCGTCTGCTCTCTGGACCCAGCCTTTTGTCTGCTCCTCATCTGGTTTGTCTGCCTGGTTTGTTGCTTGTTTCGTGCCTGACCCTGCTGGATTCTGGACTCTACCTTTCGCCTGTCGTTTTTGGATACCTCTGCCTATCGGACTGATTATTTGGAACCTGACCTCTGCCTGCGTTATTAAACCTGCTCTGAGACTCTTGACCTGCCCGTTTGTCGTGCTTTTGGGTTCCCTGTGCCAGTTGTGCTCAAGCTGTGACATATGTAAACCTAAATGAAATCTGTTTCATCCATCACCCGGAAGTCTCATCTAGGTAGGCTGGCTTTGGTACAGAGATGCTCTAGATCTCAACCCAGGATGAGAGGACGGTGGGTTAATACCGGCCTTCTTGTACAAATATCCAAGGACCACTAAAATGAGAGATTGTAAGAAAAAACACATGAACATATTAGAAACCACATTTGCTGTATAAAAAACCTTTTGGGATCTACAAAAATATGTCCTTGGCATGATAATTAAGGCAGGTAAACAACATTAATAACCTTGTACCTTCGACTGCTCGCCTACCTTAATAAATAATTTGATGTTTTCACCATCCCCTGGAGAAAAATCCCCTGGGCACCTCTTGTTTTCAATCACACATCATATAGTTTAACACCTAACCCTGGCAGTCTCACATGTTCATAGTTATGTTATAACAACCCTCAGTATATTTTTTTGTGTGACTGCAACTGAAGAAGTGGGGATCCATAAAAAGATCCCTGTGACGAAGTTTTTGAGGCTGAAGGACGTTTTGCTTCACAAATTCATCACGTAGGAAACATCTGTACTGCTCTTTGCAACGAGTCTTCAGACCCTGATAGTATGCTCATGCAAAGGTGCAGTCTTACTGTGACGGACTGTGAGTGAGTCACCAAAAGGGCACAGATGAGAATGAGTGTGTGATTTGTCCCACCCCACTATGTGCTGGTAGAGATGAGATAATTCCTGAAGATATAGGACCAAATGTGACATTTAAAAAAATAAAAACTTAAAACAAAAGACTGAAGCCTTTCTTTAGTGTATTCCTCACACATTAGTGTCCATAAAATACATCCACACTAAACAAGCAGAAAAGTTCCACATTGTATTAAATATGAATAGCAATAGGATAATGAATAATTTTGAGGCCTAAATTGATACATATTATTTAAAAAGAAACAATATTGCTATCTGCTTGGCTTTGGGGCTGTTTTGTTTTTAATTAGATAATTTCCAGTGATACCTCAAAATGATAACAAAGTAGACTGATCATAAAAAGTTGGCTGAAAAGAAGACCAAAGCTATTTTAGTGTACTACTTTAACTCAAAATGCCCACCTTTTCCGAGCAGTTTGCTAATGCAACTAATGTGCAGCAATACATCATCAGGATGCTGTTGTGCTGTGTTGGTTTTATTTAGATCACAGAAGCGGTCTGATGTGACAGCGTGAGTGAAGATCCTGGGAGACAATGTGCTTGCTCAAGGTCATATCTGACTAGACATTATGGGCACAGCCTATCTGAGTTTCTAAGGAGGAGTTGGAAGAAGCGCTGAGAGTAGAAAAAACAGTATGTTCTTTCTACCCCTGCATCTTTTCTCTGCTCTCCTCTATGGTTAGCATACTGAACAAGCCCTTTTAAAATACCCTTTTCTTTATATTTCAGATGACTTAATGGTCCTCACTTGAAGACTAGCATTTGCACTGTTGTACGCAGGCTGCCTCATTTACACAGTGTGTTTCTGGTTGATTCTTTGTGCGTATGGATAGTCTGCATTTGAATCAGCATGGGTACAGCCTGTACGAAACAACATAATTCTATAGTAGCAACCTTTCCAGGTAATGCATGTTCTTCTGCCCTTTGGAGAATTATGAGTGGAATAGAACAGAGGCAGAATGTGGATCCTCTTTGATAGCATTTTTATAACCTATTTGTGACATTCGATTAAGTGGCCAAGAAACTGCCAAGCAGTAGAAGGCTATATTTTAATTTGTGTGAGTATGAGAAGAGGACTAAAAAGTAGTAAAAAAAAAAGTCAGCGAAATGGTTGTTACCTGTGATGATGCAGAGAGAAGCAAATGTTAAGAAAATAATCATCGAACTTAACAAAAGCAAAAAAGAAAGGAAAACGGGGTTATGAAGGAGGAGCAACATTTCATTAAAAGGGTCTTTTCTCTCCCAGGGGTCACGCCGTCAGAGCGACACAGTGGCATTTGTTGTTCCATCTTTCCACTGTGACCTTACATTAAAGCCAAGGGGAGACAAGAGACAAGCACACAGGCGTGTCATCAATATCACATGTGACACCATTTCTCATTCTCTTTCCCTCCTTGACCTAACTCCACAGCCTCACCAACAACTGCGTGTTAAATCCATAAAATGAAACACAAACGCATGTCCTGTTTTACAACTAAACTTCATGAGACAATCCACAACAATGTTGATATTTTGAGAATAGCTGCCATATTTTTTTCCATCTTTTAAAATCAGTGCAGGCTAATGACAGCTGACTGAATATTGCATTCCAACGATCAAATGTAGAAAAGATTTTTGTTGATGTGACAATGATGTGTATTGAGTGGAGAAGCATATTCAAAGACGCAGCCACCCACAACAACACCACAGACCTCCAGGAGTACACGGAGACCGTCACGGCATATATGAGGAAATGTATGGATGATGTAACGGTCACCAGAACCATCTCCATTCGAGCCAACCAGAAGCCATGGCTGACAGGGGAATTCCACAGGCTCCTGAGGTCACGGAACGCGGCCTTCAGAGCTGAGGACAAGGTGGGCCTGAGGACAGCGAGGGCCAACATGTCACGAGGCATCCAAGTGGCCAAGAGACAGTACTCCAAGTGGATTGCCACCCACTTCAGCGACAGCAGAGACACTAGGAACCTGTGACGGGGGATTCAGTCCATTACGGACTACAAGCCCCTTCCGCAGTCCTGCGACAACTCCACCGCTCTGATGAATCAGCTGAATGACTTCTTTGCGTGCTTTTAGGCAGACAACAACATCCCGGCACTGAAGAGTCCACCCCCTCCTGGCGACCAGGCATTGACGCTTTCTCCGGACAGCGTGAGGCAAGTCCTCAGAAGGACCAACGCCCGAAAAGCCCCAGGTCCTGACAACATTCCTGGTCGTGTCCTGAGAGATTGTGCTGATGAGCTCACACATGTGTTCATAGACATCTTCAACATCTCCCTTAGCCAAGCTGTTGTCTCCACCTGCCTCAAAGCCACCACCATCATCCCAGTCCCGAAGAAGTCGCCCCCATCTGGCTTCAACGACTACTGCTCGGTTGCACTCACTCCCATTCTCATGAAGTGCTTTGAGCGGCTAGTCATGCACCACATTAAATCTGCCCTCCCTTCAACCCTGGACCCCTTTCAGTTTGCTTATTGGTCCAATCGCTCGACCGATGACGCCATCTGCACTGCCCTACATTCAACCCTCACCCACCTGGAGACCAAAGACGCCAGTATGCCAGAATGCTGTTCTTCGACTTCAGCTCAGTATTCAATACAATCATCCCCCAGCAGCTCATCCACAAACTGGACCAGCTCGGACTCAACTCCTCCATACGCAACTGACTGCTGGACTTCCTGACAGGGAGACCACAGGCAGTTCGAGTTGGCAACAACACGTCCAGCACCATCATGCTGAACACGGGAGCCCCCCAAGGATGTGTTCTGAGCCTCCTCCTGTCACAATCCGCTCCTGGCTTTCCTCTCATCTGCCCAGCTCTACCTGCCTTCCACTCCCACCTCATCAGTGCAAATGCCTTCACCTGTGTTTCCTCACCTGATTATCACCTGCCTGTTCAGTTCATATACCCTCCCACTCCTCTCAGTCTCTGCCAGATTGTCTTTGTATCATGCAAAGCTCTCTCGCGTTGATCTCCGGACTGCTTCCTCGGTTTCGACCCTGCCTGTCTTCAACCAGTCTTCCTCGGCTCTGCCCCGGTAAACTGACCAGCCTTCTGTCCTTGACTACTCTGCCTGCTCGTTCCTTGTCTGCTACCTGTCACCTGGGATTCCTGTTTACTGAGACTGTTTTTCTGGAATATTGCTGCCATTCCGTGCGAACCTCAGAATAAACTGTTGGACTATTCCTGATCTGGTCTCAGTCTGTGCAGTACTTGGGTCCTACCTCTGACCCGTTACACCTCCTCTTCACTCTGCAAACCCATGATTGCACACCGACTTCCAGCTCCAACCTCTTCATCAAGTTTGCAGACAACACGACTGTGGTGGGTCTCATCAACAACGATGAGACCTACAGAAATGAGGTGAGCCTCCTGGCTATGTGGTGCAAGGACAACAATCTCCAGGAAAACACACACCCAGCATGGTCCACTAACCATCGACGTTGCTGCGGTGGAAATGGTCAGCAGCACCAAGTTCCTGAGTGTGTTCATCTCCGAGGACCTGTCGCTGGCCAAAAAAGCACAACAGTGCCTCTACTTCCTCCGCAAACTGAGGAGAGCAAAAGCCCCACCCCCATCATGCTCACCTTCTACAGAGGCACCATTGAGGGCATCTTAACAAGCTGCGTCACAATGTGGTACGGCACCTGCACCGTTTCCCACCATAAGACCCTGCAGCGCATCATGAGAGCTGCTGAAAAGATCACTGGTGTCTCTCTCCCTTCCCTCACAGACACTTACAACACCCGCTTCACCCGCAAAGCCACCAGCATTGCAGGTGGTCCCACCCACCCCTCTCACAGCTTTTTAAGCCTGCTGCCATCAGGTAGGAGACTGCAGAGTCTGCGGGCCAGAATCAGCAGGCTCAAGGACAGTTTCTTTCACCAGACGATCAGGAGGCTCAACTCCCTCCCTGCTCTGCCCCCTGCTATAGCCTTGAACTCTATCCTCACACTGCCCCCCCCCCCCCAGCACCTGACTACCTCTCTTTCCCCCCATCAATTCAGGGAGTACGCACATGTCACTTCCCCTACGGGATTAAAGAGTGTATAGAGATATTTACCATCCCTTTTGTTTTGTCCAATACTTTGTGCTGTACTGTCTGTTCTGCCCTGCCTGTGTTGTCCTGTCTGTGTTGTACTACCTGTGTTGTACTACCTGTGTTGTACTACCTGTGTTGTCCTGCCTGTTGTACTGCCTGTTTGCCGTGGGTCAGAGAGGACTGCAATTTCATCTGTGCTGTATGTCGTGTATATATGGCACACTTGACAATAAAGCTGACTTTGACTTTGACTTTGAGAAGACAACTGTCATTCATCTGTTTGTACAATATACTTGAGAAATAAAATTGCCAGTGAATGCTGGTTGGCAAAGTATGTCTCAGTCCAAGAGTCACAAATGTAGATCTTGCAGACGTACGTTTCACTAAAGTATACTACGGGAAAATGTTCCTTCATTCAGAAGCAGTTTTATTTATTAGGTCAATATAGACAATTCTTCAATTCTTGCTAAAGACTAATGAGATCTTTATCCCTCCCATCCTCTTTCTGTCTCTCTGCCACACACATGCACGCATGCACGCACACACACGCATGCATGCTCACATGCGCACACACACACACACACACACACACACACCCACACACACACACACACACCCACGCTCACATTTGAAAACTCAAAAAAAATTATGACTGGATAAATTTTGCAGCAACCTGTCTCAGCCATCCTCTCTCTGTGTGATTGTCAGCATCTTTTACCCCTGCCATATTTTCTCACTTTGCTAATTTAACCGCAAGGTGAGACAATGTGGGGAACCTCCTGAAAGTCCTCCGGCTCCAGATGTCTGGTCCAAATGTCTGATTATTTCTGCAGTGCTCCTGTGATTTTATTTTTATCTGTTTCCATTTCCATCCACCCTCACTAACCCGTCACAACATTACTACCAAACCATCTCCAGACACACACACACACACACACACACACACACACACAGACACACACACACACACACACACACACACACACACACACACACACACACACACACACACACACCTCAATGAAATGTTGGACCAATGTACACATTTTTGCATGAATAAAATATCTTTTGGCTTTTATCAGCCCCAGTGTAAAAGCTATGTTCACTGTAACAACTGAATTCCACACATACAGCCTAACTGTGTCCATGCAATGGGTTTGCTGTCGCTGTGCACTTTGTAGAAGAAGAACAATCATACTTTATTAGTCTCAAATGGGAAATTCTCTTTTTACTCACCAATATGGGTTTAAACATGCACACATTATATATATATATATATATATATATATATATATATATATATATATATATATATATATATATATATATATATATATATATATATATATATATATAGTATACAGGCCCCTGAACAAACACACAACAAACTAGGGGCCTGTAGGCATGCAATTAGTAAATATAGGGGGGGGAGGCAGAGTGAAGGATCGCGTGAGGGATCGCGCCCCAAATCTGGTCTTCAAGACGTTTGCTCTACCGCTGAGCCACTTGTATATGATAAGAGGAATTTTATATTTTTTGACAGAAGATTCTATAGATTCTATTGCTTTTATCCATGAAAGATCTTCACAAGTGTGCTTTATGACTGAACTGCTGTAATGAAACTACTTGTAATTAATGCACATCACCCTTTGATGGAGTGCCTGCTGAGTTATCCACCACTAGATGGCAGTGAAGCACTGCATCAAATGGATGCATGGCCACAAAGTGTTTGCTGTTGTCACTGTTGGTTGGTCTAATCTTATCTTTTCCCAGATACTTCTCCCCTATTGTGGAACAAGAAAATAAACCCTGCCAGTGTATACTGGTATCATTTAGGGATCTGTTGCTGCTGACAGTACATGGCCACTGCAGGAAGAGACACAGTAAGCGAGGGAGAGGAAAAGGTAAAGAAGAAGGTGAGAGAGGAAGACAGAGAGGAAGAGTAGAGGAGGTGTAGAGGAGATGTAGGAGAGGAGTAATTGGCCTGAGACGTGCTGATAATGCAGCTTCATATTCATTGTATTTTTTTCTCAAGCTCCTCTCCTCCCCTTTCTCTTGTCTGTTAACCCCACTTATCCTGATGTTAACTACTCTCTCCACTTTTCTCCCTCTTCATTCTCCCTTTTCTTCTCCTTGACTCACCTTTGCAACTTTCCCTCAAAGAACTTCATGTACTCTTTCACCTTCTCAAGTTTTTTGTACCTCCTTTCCCACACTTCCCTTTCTCGATTTTGCATGCAGCACCACATGGATTGTCTTCATCTGACACCTCTAGGGAATGAACATCAGGGACTAGCACCTAAAGGTTGAGGGGCAAGGGAACCCCCACAGGGACTTGAGCTGAGCGTTGACCTCTCTGTGCTGTGTGACTGTCTGGTAGTTGGAGGAAAGGCCTGTGAAAGGCCTAAACATGACCACAGTAAGGCCCCGTCCACACGATGCCGGAACTTTTTTAAAACGCAACTTTTTTGTTGCCTTTACGCCTTCCGTCCACACGACATCGCAGATATCCGGAACGAAAATGCAACTTTTCGAAAACGCTGGCCTAGGTGGATTTAAAAAAAAAAAACGCTGGGTCTGCGTTGCCGTGTGGACAGTGTATCCGCAACTTTTTAAAAACGCTGACGTCTTGCCTGCGACGAAAACCTATGGAGATCATATTTATGGGCCCATGTGTTGTGACAACGAAACACGGAGGATTCCTATTGGATAAAATTTGACTCAATACTGCCACCACATGGTTTGGCATGCTTATAGCATGAGAGATTATAGCATGAGAGATTTGGAAAACACTGTCATGTGGACGCAAATCGTTTTCGATGCGTTTTTAAAAAGTTGCGTTTTCAAAAAAATCCGTCATTGTGTGGACAGGGCCTCAAAGTATTTAATGAACATTTTCGAGCTAATCGTTCATTCTGGGATGAAACTCTACTTTTTAAGTTAACACAATTCTTGAAATGTGTTGATATGTGGACATCTGATGTCTGCTGTTCTAATTCTAGCCTCCTTTAGAATTACAGTGTTTCACTCTAGAGGCTAAAACAGTTTCTAACACTTTCCAATATTCATCCAATGCATTTTTCCTATGTAACACTATAGCTGTATTTCTGTTCAGGGCTGAGTCCTTCAATGGTCATGGTCTATGAAAGCCAGGATGCAATGACTAAAGTTAATTGAGATGATCTGGGCTATAGTGACTTTCCTCAGCTCTTGCAGTTCTTCGCTCTTCATCATAAAGCGCTGCCCTAGCAACAATGACACCTGGGGTTGATAAGTGGATTGGAAAAAAAGGTGTGCATTAGAGGTAAAGGCTACAAGGTGGAAGTAACACTAAAGAGCCAATTGCAATATAAACTGCACTATTTACTTGTAGAATCAATATAAAAAGCCTGAAATTCTAATTACATTTATTATTGATCAATTTTAATAATTTAATTTGTTTGGTGTTTAGACTCCTCTTTTATGACAGAACTATTTTGCCTTCACTCCTCAGATTTTGAGAGGGTGCTGATTGTGTTAATGCACAACAACAAAAAAATATTAATCATCACCGATGCACAATAGCTCTTGGAAGTAGAATTGACTGTGAAGGATCCAACAAGGAACAGAAGGCCGTATTAGAAGGAACCTTTGAATTGGGCTGGTCTTCATGGTGATACATTTAGTTTGTACCTTTATCCATCCGCTCATCCATCCATGCTCTTAACTTTTAGTTTTACTTTCACGTGAGTTATGCATTTAAGGGCATTTGGGGCATTTAGATATGCCCCAAATGCTCCTTGACACCATCAGATCCAGCCCACTGCAGTCTCAGGAAATACTGTGGGAGACACTGAATAATGTCACTAATAACAAAATTAATCGCCACAGCCCCATTCAGAACAAATACACAAAATAATTTATGCAGTTGTGACAGAATAGAAATATTGTAAAAAAAACAATGTACAGTGCATAATGCAGCATATAAATTTAGAGCAATAAAACCATATAACAATACGGACACATTTTCAATAGTGAGTGTTCCATGTACAGTTTAAAAACATTATGTATGGTATTGTATTGTTATTGTGTTGTAAGACCAATGTAAGCATTCACTTATAACAATAAACAACAATGTGCAACTGAAGCCTGCTCTTTCTATCCTGTACGTATTGTATACTCAGTACACTGTATTCTCTGTGATAGTTTGGTGAGCGATGTGAGATTTTGCAGACTATTAAGACACATTTGTGTAAGGTGCATTTCTCAAAATCACTGTGTGAACTTAAAGGGCTTTTGTTGTCGAAATGTAAATTAGGCAGAAGTAATTAGAGAGCAGCTGTAAAAAGCAGCACTCTAGACTGCCAAGATTCACATTGTTCTACAGATATGTCCCCCACACACAGACGCAATCACACAAACAGGCACACACTCCTGCTCACAAGGGGTGACCCATCTGGAGGGGATGTTTGTGTGTGTTATAAAGTACATTTCTCCCTTGGTCCGCTCTTAAGCCCTGGGCTACATTTGCTCCCATCCATCAGCCAGATGAGCTGTGTCCTTTTAACATTTCTGACAACATGGGGGAAAAAATGATCTCAGACAATATATTTATTTGTAGATTAGGCTCAGAATCAATAACCCCTTTGGAGATGAAGGGTAGAGCTGTTGATGGAAAAAGAAATCAAAATTTAATAATAACAACTTCCGACTTCCTCAACAAGAAAAAATACAATGAACTTACTACATGTACAAAAGGTAAAAAAACAACAATCTAAAACAAACAAACAATAACAACAAAACCAACAGAAAATGTATATAAGTGTTTGTCACTTGCTACTGCTGATATGCAGACCTCTCAAGTATACAGCCCTTAGTATTTTCAGCCATCCCCACACTCTATTACTAGAACAATTGCTTCTGTTTTGTGCTCAGACCTCACCATAAAGGATTATTTTGTGTCCATGTGACGTGTTTGTGTATGCAAATATTCCTGTAGTATTGTTTGTGTAGGGGACCAGGCAATGCTAATCACATGTTTACAAGCACTGGTGATTACTGTTGATGGTAAAGGTTAAGGTGAACACCTCATTTCCAAATAAAAAACATCTTTAGGCACTGTTGTGTGGGGCAGCAGTAGCGCTCAGTCCAGGTCGGTCTAGAGACTGGAGGGTGGCCAGAGCCAAAAAGTTTGGAGTGTGAACTGGCAGTGGAAAGGTGCCAGTTCAGCTCCTGAGTACTGCCGAGGTGCCACGAGCAAAACACTATCCCCCGAGAGGACCTAGTGGACTGAGCAACTGCTGCTGCAATCTGGGTGTTGCAGCACATTCCCTGTATCTAAATTTAAATTTAGCATTTTCAGATTTTTTTTTTGTGCATTATTTCATCATGTGAGTGAGGTGTCCGGTGACATATTTGACTGATGTATTTACAGCTCGACAATAGCTCATAAAGGTCCTCAGATGAGAACAAAAGCTATTTGAGATTTTAAATTGCATTAGATACCAGAAAAGAAATCAGGTAGGATGTAAATGGGAAAGATAATTATAGAGTGTATGTAGGACAAAAAGATAGTCCCATTACACATGTAGCTTTGTATCTCTTTTGCAGAAACAAAAACCAAAGTGAATGGAAGCAAATATCACAGACAGACATGAAATAATTTGCTTGAAAACTATTGCCCACCCACCAAGCCAGGTGATCCATGCTCAGTGGTTGTTATGACCCCATGGGCCATGTATTGTTGTTATGTGTTGTGTTGCAGTGTCTCCTCTCTCTCCTTGGTTTGTGTGTGTTTTTAATGAGTGAATTAGGAGCAGGTAGCGTCCGCTCGTTGGCTGGCTCGCCTGATTGCTGCCGCACGATTGGTCAGGGGGCGGGCCCCTGACCTATTTGAACAGCCCGCCGACTGCACTCCTCTCCAGCCTTCCCACCGCCAGGAAAAGCCAGCTTGATAAACTGTTGTTGTGGTGTTAATGTGGCAGTTCTGTGTTTGTAGTTTTTGGGTAAGCTAAAGCTGCCCTTGTACATATTTGTAAAATAATTTGTTGGACAATTGGAGCAGTTGGTAGGAGGGAGAACTTCCCTGTAGCCCAAAAGAAACAGTTGATGATGTGCCTCTATTTCTACACCAATACCCATCTGCTTTCTAGCCCCAGTTTAGATCTGTTGCGTTCATGTGTTCAGAGAAAGGAAGTTGAATTTGAAGGAAAATGCTGACCATCTGTGAAGGTTTAGAGAAGTGTTGTGTCCTCTAAAGTCTTAGAAGCTTCACAATAAGACAAGGGGCAAGGGGTGGGGTGGGGTGGAGTGGGGTTCGGGAGTGGGGGGCCCAGGTTGACAGGGTGATGTAAAGGAGCAAAACCTTGGTCCTCTGCCCAACTGGCCAACACAGCTTGAATGCTTTGCTTGGGAAGTTCACAGATCCTCTTTGTGTGACCTTAAACCAGGTTGTATATGAAATATCTCTGTGTAGATGGACAGAAATAACAAGAAACAAGATCCAACAGCAAAACAAAACAAAAAACATCATAATTGTAAGCTACATAGTGAAAATCTGGTAAATGAATGGTGGGTCAACATCCCAAATATTTCCCTGTGTGTGTGTGTGTGTGTGTGTGTGTGTGTGTGTGTGTGTGTGTGTGTGTGTGTGTGTGTGTGTGTGTGTGTGTGTGTGTGTGTGTGTGTGTGTGTGTGTGTGTGTGTGTGTGTGTGTGTGTGTGTGTGTGTGTGTGTGTGTGTGTGGCTAGAAAGATAGAGACAGACAGACAGTGTGGGGCCTGACACAAAGCAACCAGTTTCATCATAGCAGGTAAGAGATACAAATAACACATAAACATAAACACAGATGGAGAGCATCAGAGCATGTAGGAGCCCAGCATGAAAGGTAGGTTGGTGATGATATAGAGAGAAAACTAGATGTTGGAATGGGGACTGTGAGGAAATTGGCTGAAAGACGTGAAGGGAGGAGAGATAGATAAATGATAAAAACAAGACAACGACAAAACAGAATAGAGCTGCAGATGTGAAGCAATGGCAATAAAACCGTGGATGGAATGGTAAAACTGGTAATTGTGATTCTACAGAAAGAAGAAAGAAAAAAAATCAGATGAGGAATTTTTAAAAAAAGGTAAAAGAATAGCAAAATGCTGGACAATGATCTCATTGTGGGGGATGTTAACAGAAAGAAATGTCCATGGCTGATGCTTTATGATGATTGGTACAGAACTTTTATTCAATTTTAAAAACTCAAATGTACTTTTCTCTTAGAGACCACAAACGAAGAATGCATGAACAAATTAGATAGTATTTCCTACATGACTGTTGTATTGCATCATTTTCCCAGTGTCCAATGTCATTTGTTCATTGGTATTCACAGTTGAGGCCCTGGGGAGAAAACTGAAATCAGAATGCAATCATGTTATATTTCACATATGCATATGCATGTCCAGGTGGGTCACCCACCATTCCATACTACCATGAACCACAGTTAGTTCATGATTTCCATCCACATGCCTAAATGACTTGACTGCATTGTTTGGAGGTACGTCTTCATCCATTACTTACTGGTCCATCCAAGTTTGCGCCCCTGTATGTATCTGGCCTTTAAAAAGTGTCTAGTGAAAGAAACAAGGACAGGGATAGAAAGAGGTTCTTGAGATGTATGCACCCCTAGAGGGATAGACGGACTCGAGGATAGATTAAGCAATAAACCAGAATCAATATTACTTCATGTGGTGTTCATGCTTTACTCACTATTTTGAGTATAATTCAGCAATAATTTGTAGACCTAATTGTCTTAATTAAGGTTTCCATGTTTGTTTTTTAGAATAAGTACTTTAGGACTTCTTTTAATAAAAACAAATTAGTCTGAAAATAGTGGAGTTTGTTTTGTTAATCCAAAGTGACCCCTCCAATCCCACCTCATGACTCTATTGTGATACACCTTTATAACACTCCTTTTTACCCTATATCGTCCCCAAAGAGCAGAAATTTGAGGACCACTAACCTTTCATCAATCTGCACAAGGAGTAAGATGTACACAGCTTTTTGTCATACTACTGTACTTTGAACTTGGATGACAAAATGTTTTGCATAAATATTTTACTCTACTATTGGCTAAGGAGATCAGTGAAAGTGCAGATCTTTGGCCATCCAAAAGCCAAGTGTCTGCAATCCAAGATAATCTGTGTAAGGGACTGTCCGTCTTGACCTTATGGGTAGTGACTGCAGCAATTTAAGTCCATTCATCGCAAGCAAGATAAGTGGAAAGACACTTACTTCTATAGCAACCTAAATCTTTGGAAAATTACTCTCTATCTCCTGGCATTTAGAATGTTTAGAAAAACCATGGTCCATTTTTTGTGCATATTAGTACTGTTTTAATGTTTGTATGTTCAAGATATCACAGGAGGTTAATTTATTTAATATAAGTCTGCTCACACATTTATGCTAGAGCAGTTTTAAGCCAATAGAAATTTGTCCATTTTTATAAACAGTTCTTTGTAAGGCATTTTTTTCAAAATCAGTAGCTAACTTTCATTTACAAAGTTAATGGTATTAATGCGTTTTGATTATTAAAGACGAAGTGTAATATAGATGCTGAATGATGGTTAATGGTATGGAGAACGGATGCTGCACATCGGATGCTAAAATGTAAAACTCCACTGTACCGCCTTTGGTGCTAGTTGGCTGTTTTGAAATGGGAAAAAAAATGACAGACAGCAAATAAGTCAGTCGCAATTCTTCTCCTTTTTAGTATTTATTTCCTCTTTTAACATTTCTATCTACTTCTGTTTGTTTGTTTGTATCAAGTCCAATGTAACCCAGACTTGGCTTCTAAATAAAGTCTCCTCTGACAGAGTCTCTGCCATTTAATTCTAATTCAGTTTTAAAACTTAGTCTGTAGTGTAGCACAGTTAATTTGCCCTTTTAAACTAAAACCTAATGTTTATTCTCTTTTTGTAGCTATGCTGATCTTTTATGTTTGGGTTAAGGGTACCCAGGCAGCCTCATATAAAATGGAAATAAATCCTAAAAATGCTAATCTTCGTAAGACATCTTTACTGCCAATGGTCTTTTCAACTTCATTTTGATTCATCAACACATTAGAATTAACTCTCCAAACTTTTCGGGTCATCTGTTCATGAATGGCAGAATGATAGAACACAATATTCTCTCCTCCTACACACATCAGTCACATCATTATGTGCCACATCAGTGCAAAGTGTGTGGTGAGTGCTGTCAACCATCACCAGCCAGAAAAAAAAAAAAAAATTGGAGACGGAAATGTTCACACCAGTAACAATTGTCAGCAAACAAGCACTGGTGCTTCCACGGTGTAAACCAACCAGAATTTCATGAATTTGGGGGCAGCGACAGAGTGGCTGTTGTTGCTTTCATCTCTTAAATGCCCTATTTTTCTCTTACTGTATGTCTGACAGCAAACATTCCTGAAAATTCAGACTGAAAATATTCTAGAGGTTGTGCAAAATGTTTGCTAGATGTAGAGTTGACAGGGCAGGAGGCAAAATAAACCAGTCAGAGACTAAATAGAGGTCAGAAAGCTACAATTTTATTTCATATTTACTTTCTCCTTATTAATACGTTTAACGTACTATAAGGCGGCTGGACCAGATAAGGTCTCCCCAAGATTCCTCCGAGCCTGTGCTTCGGAACTAGGGGACCCCCTGCAACAATTGTTCAACCTCAGTCTGCGGCTGGGGAGGGTCCCGTTACTGTGGAAGACCTCCTGCATTGTCCCTGTACCCAAGAAAGGATGCCCTACTGAGCTCAACGACCACCGACCGGTCGCTCTTACCTCCCATGTAATGAAGACCCTAGAGCAGTGGTCCCCAACCCCCGGGCCGCGGACCGGTACCGGTCCGTGGGTCATTTGGTACTGGGCTGCTCAGAAAGAAGAACTTATTTACATTACTTCCGTTTTATTTATTTCGGAGTCTGAAAGACGTGAAATTTGAAAAGTTACGTCTGTGTGGAATGACACACTGACAAATTCAGGCATCTGTCCCGCTTGACGGGTCTCGGTCACGTGACAGGTTATCAACACACACACAATGAAGCGCCCATAAACGCACCAGTGTTCTGGATTAAAGTCAAGGCAGATTATCCTGAGATCGCCCAAAAAGTATCGAAAACCCTGTTTCCATTTCCAACCTCCTGTCTTTGTGAAGCGATTTTCTGCTGTGACCGAAAACCAAACCAAACTGCGGAGTAGACCGGACGTATGGTACACACTTCAGGTGTCATTGTCTCCCGTTACCCCTAGATCAGTGGTCCCCATCCACTAATTCTCATGATTGTAATTATTATTATTTGATTGACTTGTTCACCTTTCTATTGGAAATGATCAATATTTCTCCTGCGTTGAATGCACTGATTGTAAGTCGCGAAATTTCAAAATAAACCTCATCAGTGCAGTCACTTGAATCGAGTTTTTAATGTAATTATTTCTTATAATTATTCGTTGACAGCAAAAGGACACAAGCCAGTGTCTTATTGTGCTGGTCCCAAGCCCGGATAAATACAGAGGGTTGCGTCAGGAAGGGCATCTGGCGTAAAACTTTTGCCAAATCAAAGATGCGAATCAAACCTATGACTTCCATACCGGATCGGTCGAGGCCCGGGTTAACAACGACCGCCATCGGCGCTGTTGACCTACAGGGCGCCAGTGGAAATTGGATTACTGTAGGTCGAAGAAGGAGAGGAGGAAAGTGTGTTCGCTCGAAGAAAGAGAAGAGGAACACCAAGAGTATAGGACTAAGAGTAGGGACGTTGAATGTTGGAACTATAACAGGAAAAGGTAGAGAGTTGGTTGACATGATGCAGAGAAGGAAGGTAGACATACTGTGTGTACAGGAGACCAGGTGGAAAGGTAGCAAGGCTAGAAGTTTAGGAGCAGGGTTCAAGTTGTTCTATCATGGTATAGATGGGAAGAGAAATGGAGTAGGAGTTATCTTGAAGGAGGAGTTTGTTAGGAATGTCCTGGAGGTAAAAAGAGTATCGGATAGAGTGATGAGTCTGAAGCTAGAAATAGAAGGTGTGATGTTGAATGTTGTTAGCGGGTATGCTCCACAGGTAGGATGTGAGCTGGAGGAGAAGGAGAAATTCTGGTCGGACTTTGATGAAGTGATGCAGAGCATGCCTAGAAGTGAGAGAGTTGTCATTGGAGCAGACTTCAATGGACATGTTGGTGCAGGAAACAGAGGTGATGAGGATGTGATGGGCAGGTTTGGTATCCAGGAGAGGAACGCAGAAGGACAGATGGTAGTTGACTTTGCAAAAATGATGGAAATGGCTGTAGTGAATACTTTCTTCCAGAAGAGGCAGGAACATAGAGCGACCTATAAGAGTGGCGGTAGGAGCACACAGGTAGACTACATCTTGTGTAGACGGTGTAACCTGAAGGAGATCAGTGACTGTAAAGTAGTGGTAGGTGAGAGTGTAGCCAAACAGCATAGGATGGTGGTGTGTAGGATGACTCTGTTGGTGAGGAAGATCAAGGGGGCAAAGGCAGAGCAGAAGACGAAATGGTGGAAGCTGAAAAAGGAAGAGTGTTGCATGACTTTTAGGAAGGAGTTAAGACAGGCTCTGGGTGGTCAGGAGGTGCTTCCAGATGACTGGACAACTACAGCTAATGTGACCAGGGAGACAGATAAGAGAGTACTTGGTGTGTCATCTGGAAGGAAAGTAGATAAGGAGACTTGGTGGTGGAATGAGGAGGTACAGGAGTGCATACAGAGAAAGAGGTTAGCTAAGAAGAAGTGGGACACTTCTTCTTAGCTAACCTAAGACTGAGAGGACTGAGGAGAGTAGACAGGAGTACAGGGAGATGCAGCGTAAGGTGAAGGTAGAGGTAGCAAAGGCCAAACAAGAAGCTTATGATGACTTGTATGCTAGGTTGGACAGTAAGGAGGGAGAGACTGATCTATACAGGTTAGCAAGACAGAGAGACAGAGATGGGAAGGACGTGCAGCAGGTTAGGGTGATTAAGGATAGGGATGGAAGTCTGTTGACAGGTGCCAGTAGTGTGATGGGAAGATGGAAAGAGTACTTTGAAGAGTTGATGAACGGGGAAAATGAGAGAGAACAAAGACTAGAAGAGGTGACTGTTGTGGACCATGATGTAGCAAAGATTAGTCAGGATGAAGTGAGGAGGGCATTGAAGAGGATGAAGAGTGGAAAGGCAGTTGGTCCTGATGATATACCTGTAGAGGTATGGAAGTGTCTAGGAGAGGTGGCAGTAGAGTTTCTGACTGGGTTGTTCAACAGGATCTTAGATAGTGAGAAGATGCCTGAGGAATGGAGGAGAAGTGTGCTGGTGCCCATTTTTAAGAACAAGGGAGATGTGCAGAGTTGTGGCAACTACAGAGGAATAAAGCTGATGATCCATACAATGAAGTTATGGGAATGAGTAGTGGATACTAGACTAAGGGCAGAAGTGAACATTTGTGAGCAGCAGTATGGTTTCATGCCAAAAAAGAGTACTACAGATGCAGTATTTGCGTTGAGGATGTTGATAGAGAAGTATAGAGAAGGCCAGAGGGAGCTGCATTGTGTTTTTGTAGATCTGGAGAAAGCTTACGAAAGGCGCTCAGAGAGGAACTGTGGTATTGTATGAGGAAGTCTGGAGTGGCAGATAAGTATGTTAGAGCAGTACAGGACATGTATGAGGACTGTAAGACAGTGGTGAGGTGTGCTGTAGGTGTGACAGAGGAGTTCAAGGTGGAGGTGGGACTGCATCAGGGATCAGCTCTGAGCCCCTTCTTGTTCGCTATGGTGATGGACAGGCTGACAGATGAGGTTAGACAGGAATCTCCATGGACTATGATGTTTGCAGATGACATTGTGATCTGCAGTGAGAGCAGGGAACAGGTGGAGGAGAAGTTGGAGAGGTGGAGGTTTGTCCTGGAAAGGAGAGGAATGAAGGTTAGCCGCAGTAAGACAGAGTACATGTGTGTGAATGAGAGGAACCCAAGTGGAAGAGTGAGGTTACAGGGAGAAGAGATCAAGAAGGTGGAGGATTTTAAGTACTTAGGCTCAACAGTCCAGAGCAATGGAGAGTGTGGAAAAGAGGTGAAGAAGCGTGTACAGGCAGGATGGAATGGATGGAGGAAGGTGTCAGGTGTGATGTGTGATAGAAGAGTTTCAGCTAAAATGAAAGGAAAGGTGTACAAAACTGTGGTGAGACCATCGATGTTGTTTGGTCTAGAGACAGTGTCACTGAAGAAAAGACAGGAGACAGAGCTGGAGGTAGCAGAGATGAAGATGCTGAGGTTCTCTCTGGGAGTGACCAGGAAGGATAGGATCAGGAATGAGTACATCAGAGGGACAGCACATGTTAGAGGTTTTGGAGATAAAGTGAGAGAGGCCAGACTGAGATGGTTTGGACATGTCCAGAGGAGAGATAGTGAATATATTGGTAGACGGATGTTGAGTTTTGAACTGCCAGGCAGGAGGCCTAGAGGAAGACCAAAGAGGAGGTTTATGGATGTAGTGAGGGAAGACATGAAGGTAGTTGGTGTGAGAGAAGAGGATTCAAAGGACAGGGCTAGATGGAGGAAATTGATTTGCTGTGGCGACCCCTGAAGGGAAAAGCCGAAAGGAAAAGAAGAGGAAGAAGAATAAGATAAATAGATTGTGATCTCGATCGCAAATTCCCCAATCACGTGTGGTTCCTGGGCCACATTGAAATCACAGACCGAGGGCGCATCAGTACATTATTTTAAGTCTGAAATTGATATGGATTGTTCAGAACTTGCTATATTTATTGTTTATTTTAAAACTATTTACATAACAGCCTCAAAATTGAGATGCAAATCAATGTTTTTGATCACAAAAGTAAAGACTATTCACAGAACAAGTTTTTGTGTGAATGAATATTTAAAGAACAGCCTCAGAATTGAGATCCAATGCTCTTGATCGCAATTGTAGAGGAACTTTACAATTTACAGTTTTTTATGAACTCAGAACATGAAGTGCATTAATGAAAACAACACATGCAATAGGAAACAAGAACCAAGGCAGTCAGAGACTGCAAAATCCCATGACTTAGGTCAGTGTACCCTGACAGTGGTACTTTGACCTCTCGGAGTAGATCAAAGTTGTACACTAGCTTTGACCATAGAAAGATCAAAATGTGATCTTACTCTCACTGGCCTTCTCCCTTGTCTTTCCATCTTATGCGGTTCCTGAGTGTACAAAAGTTGAAAATTGACCTAGTTTTCTCAAGGTCATCATTTTATTTTCATCTCCTTTGCTGCCCGAGTAATCTGCTTTTTGTTTCATCTTTCTATCTGCAACGGTTCTATCTGCGAAGATATTTGGTGGACAAATGAACTGTCACGGCTCGAACAAGACTGGTGGTGAACCCAAAAGCACAACAGACAAACCGGCAGGTCAGGAGTCTCAAAAAGGGTTAATCAAACAGGTAATCGGGTAATTAGTCCAAACAGCAGACGAATCAGATGGATGGCAGGCAAACAGGCAGAGTCCAATAATCCAATTGGGATCATACACAAGAGGCAGTCCAAAAAACTAGGCAGACAAATTCAAGGTGGATCAAATGAGAGGCAGGGTTGGAGAAACAGGGGGAGTCAATAACATAAACTAGAACAACAGGCAGGATAGAAAGGTTGGAAGGTCAGGGCAAACACTAACCAATCTGGCAGAAAGCAGAGGGCTGAGCTGGCATATGAAGAGAAGAGGCTGATTGGGGAGTGGCTGCAGGTGTCCGAAGGGAATGCAGGTGCAGGGAATGAACTGATTGTAAGACAGGAGCAAACACTGACAATTACATCACCGCTTTGAAGTGGGATGTAATTATGAACTACAAAGTATGAATGAACAAGAATTGTCATACTCAATACAACTTTCTCATTTTTCATTCTTTATCTTCTTTTTTTTTTTTTAATTTTTAGAGCAGGAGAATGAAAAAGATACCCAGACAGAGCGTGTGTGTGTGTGTGTGTGTGTGTGTGTGTGTGTGTGTGTGTGTGTGTGTGTGTGTGTGTGTGTGTGTGTGTGTGTGTGTGTGTGTGTGTGTGTGTGTGTGTTAATATATTCCATGATTCTGGATTCTCACAACTGCCGACTGCATAGTGGCATGAAGTGCATTGTTTGGGTTGTCTGCATTAAGATACACATGAAGATTTGGATCTGGGAAAAATATTGTTTCAGTTGCCCCCTGCTTTTTAGTTTGGACATTCAAATTTGACTCTTTGCCCGAGGACGTCTAGAAAAACTGCATGCTAAGCAGCTGTATCCAGACAACCCTTCTGTTGTCTGGAACAGAATTTTGCTGGATAATAAAGTTAAAGTTTAGAGCTAAAGTTCTGAATGTGTGACATTTTACAGGTTCTTAGTTGATTCATTGGGAGACCGACTGCTTTCACCTTCCTTTTTTTCTCACGTCCTCTCTTTGTTTTGCATTGTAAAAAATGGCAGATTGTATCAACAGGCAGACTGATAACTATGATGACAAGTTCAAGTACAAGATATGCTTTCAGCTCTGATGAGACTTACCTTGGTCTGTGACTCAGTTTTTACAAAAAGCTTAATTTACAACAGATTTGTAGATCTGGCAACTGTATGCTGTTTCTTGTGTGTTTGTATGTGTGTGTGTGTGTGTGTGTGTGTGTGTGTGTGTGTGTGTGTGTGTGTGTGTGTGTGTGTGTGTGTGTAACACGTTGAGAAATAGAGTATCTAGATGGATAGATAATAGAGTGATAGACAGAGAGAATGAATGGGGTGGGCATTGGGGGGGGTGGATGTGTATTTGCTGGCTAGCTGGGGGGGCGTGAAGCTAAGACCAGGGTATATTTTGAAACCATCTGCTTTTCTTCAGAAAGCTGTCTAGATACAGCCGCTTAGCATGCGGTTTGCCTAGATGCCCTCGGGCAAAGAGTCAAATTTGAATGCCCAAACTAAAAAGCAGGGGGCGACCGAAAAAATATTTTTCCCAAATCTTCATATGTATCATAATGCAGACCACCCAAACAATGCACTTCATGCCACTGTACAGTCAGTACTAATTAGAATCCAGAATTATAGAATATATATACTGTAAGCACACACGCACGCACGCACCCACCCACCCACCCACCCACACACACACACACACATACACACACACACACACACACACAAGCCCTCTGAGTTCGTCTGAGTTCTTTTTTCTAACATTCTAACCTCATAATACAGTTCCAAATATGCTCAATGACCCTATTCTTTACTCTCTTCTGTTGGTCTCAACTGTCTCACAGACAGTAATGGCGTCTGTGTTTTTCTTCTCCCTCAAAGGTCCTTCACAAGGTTGAACAGCTTAGCTTGACAGCTCTGCTGCTTGTGAGTTCAATTGCAGCATTAGGGTAGGACTTAGAAACCTCCATTTACCTTTTGACCTCAGGCGATGAGAGAAAAAGAATCGGGTTAAAGCTGTGGTGGTAGCTGAGGCTAAATGGGACATGATCCTAAAAACACAACACAAAAATGCAAGACATATGTAGGAAGAATACAAAAAATCTGCAAGAGCTTATCATCAATCATTGTGATTGTTGGAAAGATGATAGTGTCCTTGTATGTACAAATTCACACATTTAACACCTCTCTCAACCCATAACCTTGCAACCTTTCATTTTCTGCCGCCGTATCCGCTGTAGCGGGCCACGGGCAGCTGGAGCCTATCTCAGCTGGCATAGGGCGTGAGTCGGGGGACACTCTGGGCATGACACCAGTGCACCGCGGAGCCACACACAAAGACATACAACCACGCACACATACACTCACTCCTACGGGCAATTTGGGACTGGCCAATGAACTTGAAGCGCATGCTTTTGGAGGTGGGAGGAAGCCTGAGAACCTTGAGAGAACCCACGCAGACACGGGGAGAGCATGCAAACTCCGCACAGAGCGGGACTCGAACCTGGGCCCACCGTGTTGTGAGGCAACAGTGCTACCCACTGTGCCGCCAATCTTGCACCAATGTATGCCTTTTCTTCATAAAGAGGAGCTCACACATAGGGTTGAGCCGAGTACTTGTTTCAGACGAGTATCCGGTACAGATAACGCATTTTTGACGAGTACGAGTACGATACGAGTAAAACTCGTCAAAACTCGTGCTTGTAAAATCCTCAGAACGGACAGTCGTCAGCCCTCAGTGATTGGCCAGTCACACACAGAGCCCGCCTCTTTCTACAGAGACTGATTGACTGATCTCTCTGTGCGTGGCTTCGCTGTAGCTAATGTTGATTTCCTTAGGCTTTCTTCAGCTTGTCTTTGTTTCGGTCTATTGAAGGTTACTTGGTGAACTTCTTTCTAGTTTTGTTTTGTTGCACGCACGCGGTACATTTGACCAGACAGAGCTGAAAACTGCTGGTGTCGCATCGGTCACTGCCTCCACTCCAGTCTTTTTTTTTTTTTATTTTACCTGCTTGCTCTTAGTTTTTTTTTACTTCTCTTGAACTTTCCAAGGCAGTAAAGGCCCAGAAAAGCAACCTGATTGGTCCAGTAAATAAGAGTAGACAATGGCTTTCTCCATCTGTAGAGGAACAAAGGGCCCTGCACATTAGAGGTGCTGAAATGTGACAGTGCAACCCTAACAATCTATCAATGCTAACCAAGGAAAAATGTCTCCATTCTAATCACAATCCACACAGCTGTCAACATCACAAGTGGCCATGAGGCTAAACTGGTACGTACAGTACCATAACAGAACCAATGTAGGAGTGGATGTCCTTGATCAAATGGGGAGGACATATTCAGTGTGAGCTCCTACTTGATGATGGCCATTGGTGGTGTTTCATAATATTCTTAACCTGGCTGCCATAAATGCTTCGATCCTGTTCAAGAAGTGCGCCAATAAGATGATGTCACAGAGGAACCTTGTAATGCGACTCGCAAAGGAACTTTGCTCAGGACACATGAAAGCAACAGCCTGACAAATGATAGTGCAAGAGCCCCATTTGGAGCAGCAGAAGATGGAGAGGAGAAGACAGTGCCAAGTGAAGAATGTGTAAGAAAAATAAAGCAAAGGATAATTGTGTCAAATGTCATAAGGTAGTGGGAGCTGCACAAGGAAGGTACAGGTTAGCTGTGTTGACTGTGAGAGATTGAGAGCCATAGGGAAACTATCTTGGCATCATAACATCACTGTCTCCAACTGGGGACAGCCATCACAGGGTGATTGAATGTTCATAGTAGTTGATAATTTTTATTGTTAAGGTTTAATGATGAAACCAACGTATTTTGAAGAAGGATACAATTGTTTTTATTTCACAGAGTTACATTTGTTTTTATTTCAAAGTTTGAATTTGGTTGTGTAATTGTAGAGAAGCTATGTTGAGTCAATTAAATAAATAAAACACTCAATCATTATAGTTTTAATCTAGTGTCCTGATGCGTTTTTACCTATTCCACCAATTTATTCTTGGATATTTTACTGAAAATCCAAATTATATACAAATAATATCCAAGCAGTCACTACTCAGATCTCTGTTGTGTTTTGAAATTTTAAATATCAAACAACGTCAGGGTAAAAAATACACATGTTTAGGAAAAGTCAGGCTCCTATTGGTAAATAGGTTTTTTTTAAACCCAGTTATGACATTGCAAATTTTGAAAGCAGTCAAAATGACTGTTTTGGGAGTTCTAGTGTTAATCAACATTGTTTAACTTTCTGTTAAAAAAAATGGCAAGAACATTAGGTGGTAAAAATAAATAATTGAAAAAAAATTCAGTTTGATCATAAAAAAAAAAATACAAGGAAAAATAAAAAAATAGAAATTTATTTTAGTATGATATTATTTTTTCATAATTTCCTATTGCATGTGTTGTATTCATTAATGCACTTCATGTTCTGAGTTCATAAAAACTTGTTCTGTAAATAGTTTCCCTACTTTTGTGATCAAAAACATTTATTTGAATCTCAATTTTGAGGCTATTCTGTAAATAGTTTTAAATAAACAATAAATACAGCAACTTCTGATCAATCTATATCAGTTTCAGACTTAAAATAGTGTAGTGATTTAAGCCCCACCCATTTCCAGTCAAACCACACCCACCTCCGGTTTAAGATCTGGCTATTCCAAGTACAGATACGGATAAGATAATTTAGATGGTTGAACATACACAGATAGTGGTGTACTCACTCATCCCTACTCACACAACCCTGTTGACAGTTTCCCGAGCGGCCGGCTTTCATTCATTCATTCGTTCGTTCATTTGTTTGTCCAAAAGCTGTTGAGTCGATCCACTGGACGTAAAGGAAGTTCTTGAAGACGTTTTGTCTCTCATCCAAGAGACTTCTTCAGTTCAGAGAGTGGCTGATCATGTCCCAGCTTATAAACCCTGTGGGGTGTGGTCAGTGCTTTTCACATTCCAACGACCGTCGTTAAACCCGTCTGACTCTTCAACGATTGTTGGTGGGGGTGTCAAAGGGGGTTGTTGAGATGTGAGTTACACCTTTGTATGCTAATGTGGGTCATTAGCATGAGACCCATCACCTGGGTCAATCCGCTGAGACAATCTTTTTGGGAGTTTCGAAAGGACATGATTATAAATGGGAGAAAGGTGATGTCGCAGACCACCCCCTCTATTCAGAGATGGCTTCTCCACTTTGACGTGGATGGCCTCTTTCACTCCTCTCTCAAACCATTTATCTTCCCTGTCCAAGATTTGAACATCTGTGTCCTGAAATGAGTGTCCCTCTTCCTTGAGGTGAAGGCAGACTTCCGAGTCTTGACCTGATGTGTTGGCTCTTCTATGTGGAGCCATGCGTCTATGTAGTGGTTGTTCTGTTTCCCCTATGTAGACATCTGAGCATTCCTCGCTGCATTTAACTGCATACACCAGATTTCTTTTCTGACTGTGTGGTGTGGGGTCTTTTGGGTGGACCAGTCTTTGTCGGAGGGTGTTTCCCGGCTTAAAATACACAGGGACCTTGTGTTTGTTGAAGATCCTCCTCAGCTTTTCAGACACTCCAGACACATACGGGATCACTATACCATTGCGCTTGCTCTCTTCCATCCTCACTGGGTTGTTCTCCTTTCTGGATCTTGTGTGAGCTTTCACGAAGGTCCAGTCAGGATATCCACACATTTTTAATGCATGTGCTGATATACTGATCATGTCGAAAGACTAATATAGCAGCTTTATATACAAACCTTCTCCAGAGAGAAGTTTGCTCTCCTGCTGATTAGGAGTTAGTGAGCAGGGATCAATGTCAAGTCAAAGTCAGCTTTATTGTCAAGTGTACCATTTATGCACGATATACAGCACAGATGGAATTGCAGTCCTCCCTGACCCACTGTAAACAGGCAGTACAACAGGCAGTATAACACAGTACAACACAGGCAGTACAACACAGGCAGGACAACACAGGCAGGACAACAGGCAGTACAAAATAGACAGTACATCAGACAGTACAGCACAAAGTATGAGACGAAAAACAAGGGATGGTAAACATTAGGGATGAGCAAGTACACCACTATCTGTATCTGTTCAACCAACTAGATTATCTGTATTCGTAGTCGGGATGGGCGTGTCTTTAACCGGAAGTGGTTGTGGTTTGACCAGAAACGGGTGGGGCTTAAATCACTACATGATTTTAAGTCTAAAATTGATGTGGATTGATCACAAGTTGCTGTATTTATTGTTTATTTAAAACTACCGTATTTATTTGAGTATAACGCGCACACGTGTATAACGCGCATCCCTAATTTTCGATTAAAAATCGGTATAAAATTTTGTTTCACTTTTTCTCGGCTCAGACAAAGCATTGTAAGTGCCAAACATTGTTAAACACGTGCGTCCATGATAAAAATCCTTTATTGACAACGTAAACTATGAACACAATACCGAAATAAAATTAACAATATTTACCGGTATTTAAAATCCTTCAAAGTCCGATTCATCATCAGATACACCAGCAATGCTTACCGGTAACTCACGTTTCAGTGTGGCCGAGGCGAGGAAAGGAAATGAAGAGACAAGGCGTAGCTAATAAAATGCTAATCAATAATCAAATATCATACGTCACAGTGGATAATAAGAATTCTCGGAAATGACACCATTCGACAAGGTCTGCTGATGACGCATTTGATTATTGAATACCATTTCCTTAGATATGCCTCGCCTCTGCAGGAGTGATGCGCATGAGCCATCATGAATTACCGGTATTTATTTTAGATTGCCCACGCAAATGATTTGGATACTGTTACTAAAAATCGACCATGGACGTTTTGTGGGTCGAGAGATGTGGTTGCATGCAATGTTTTGCGATTGTGGTCAGCGATATCTTCGACAAATAAGTCATTGCGCAAATAATACTGTTTACTAATACATCTAAGCGTGTCACCCCAGTCCTCGTTTATAACGCGCACCCAAACTTTGAGTTCTTTTTTAGGTAGAAAATTTCGCACGTTATACTCGAATAAATACGGTATTTACAGAACAGCCTCAAAATTGAGATTCCAATCAATGTTTTTGATCAAAAAAGGTTTTTATGGAACTGAGTCAGAACATGAATACTCTTAAATCTATGAATGAATATTTACCGAAGATCCTCAGAATTGAGATTCAACGCTTTTGATCACAATAGTAAAGGAACTATATATAGAACGAGTAAACACTAAATGCATTAATGAAGTGCATGCAATAAGAAATTATCAACTACGAAGTATGCATGAACAAGAATTGTCATACTCAACAAAACTTTTTAAATTTTTTTTAATAATCAAACTTTTTTTTTTCATTTTTTTATTTTTAGCACCTAATGTTCTTGCCATTTTTTTCACATACAGTTAAACAATATTGATTATGGTGTGTGAGTGTGTTTGAGTGTGTTTGTTTGTGCATGTGTGTGTGACTGAGTGACTGTGAGAGGGAGAGAGATTGTCAGATAGTCCTATGCTGTTTTTCAGATCTTCATTTACTTTAATGAAGACCAGTTGTTTCACATTGCCAGGGTCTAGGTTTGCTCGCTGTGGACTGACCACATTTCTAGCTGTGCTAAAAACATGCTCAGACTGGACACTAGTAGGTGGACAACTGAGATGCTGCAGTGCAAAGCGTGTCAAATGGGGCCAGCTCTGGAACTTGCATGACCTGTATTTCACTGGGCCATCAGTAAGGCTGATTTCCCTATCTGCCAGGTAGGCCTCCACATCACATGATGGCAAATGTGTCCTCAGCGGAGTAGTCGATTTCTTTTTCTGCAGGAAGGACAGGACTGAAGTGCTGCTGGTGGCAGGTATCTCTTCTATGTTTCTTGAAGGTGCAGCCACAGGGTCACTGTGCTCCATCCTATGGAATAATGTCCTCTTCAGTGCATCCACATCAACACTGTTTGGAAAACAGCCGGCCTTATATCTGGGGTCAAAGAGAGTGGCGAGCAGAAATGTGGAGTTCATAAAGATGGGTTCGTAATGCCAATGTAGTTCTCTGCTCAGTTTGGCTGAGAGTTTCCTTGCTGCTGCTCCTAACTTTTCCCTGGACTCAGCTGCACCATCCTGGTCTTGCCCCTCTGTGGCATCCTGATCATCATCACCCGCGATGGTATGAACAAAGTCACCTTCAGACTCGTCAACACCTGCACAAGCCCCCAAATGCAGTGACTTGATGATGGCGCACAAGCCATGCAGTACGGGGATCTCAGAGATGGAGGCACTGTGTTTTGAGAGCGCCTGTGTGACCTCCTCAAAAGAACTCAGAACAGTGAGCTTGTTCGATGCCAACCTCCACTCATTTAGGTAGATGACTGTTGGAGCTCTACCCATGTTACACTCCTGTGTCATAATCTGCACAGCCCTGCGCTGCTCCACCAGCCGCTGGAGCATATAGAATGTATAGTTCCATCTTTTTTTTATATTTGTTATGAGAGTGTGGTGGGGGAGGTTCAACTGTGTTTGCAGCTCATGTAGTCTGTTGTTGGCTTTGCTTGCACGATGAATATAGCCAGAGATGCTCCTGGCTTTGGACAGAAGGGATGTCATAGTTCTGTCCTGCTCCAGTGCCATGATCACCACCAAGTGAAGGGTGTGGGACATGCAACGGATGTGCCCAAACTCACTTAAAGCCTTCACCATGTTGGCTGCATTATCTGACACATCAAACCTCACTCTAACAGGCTGTCCAACAGACTCTTCCCACTCCTTCATCTTTTCTTTCAGGCAGGACAGAATGTTGTTTGCTGTGTGCTCAATGTCCAGCACACCAACATTTAGCAGCCCGGCTTTCCTCTGCACTGATGATTCCCCCACTTGCTCACACCAGTGCCCAGTTATACAGAGGTATGCATGGGCATTGTGGTTGCTGGTCCAGAGATCAGTAGTGAGGTTGATAATAATAATAATAAAAGACCTTTATTGTCCCACAGTGGGGAAATTTGACACCTCCATCAGCTGCCTTGAGTGACTGGACCAGCTCCCCTCTCATTGCCACATATAACTCAGGCACTACAGTTCTACTGAAATAGTGCCTTGATGGAATCTTATACTTGGGCTCTAAAAAAGCAGCAAGAGACTTGAAACCTCTCCTCTCCACCACAGAGAAAGGCTCAAGATCAGTGCAGATCATTTTACCAATCATCTCTGTAATTATTTTGGACCTGGGATGGTTTGCAGAGAATTGCTGCTTTGCTGCAAATGCAGTGACTATTGGTGAAGAGGAGGAAGAAGCTGAGCCCTCAGCAGCACCCAGCTGAATGCCAGTGTCCTGAGAAGGAATGCTACCAGTAGAGGTGGAGGAGGTGGAGGAGGAGGAGGCCGATATAGCTGGCTTTCTCATGCGATGAACATATAACATATGGTTATGTAGAGCTGCTGTATTGTAATGTTTTGGATCTCTACCTCTGCTTTTTTGGACTTGCAAATATTGTGGGTGATACCACTACTGCTATTGCGAGTGATATTGCCTGGTTCAGTGTCAGCTGAAGTACCCCCTGTATCGCTCATTGTATAAGAGAGAAAGAGCGAAAGAGAGATAGAGAGAGCGTGTGTGTGTGTGTGTGTGTGTGTGTGTGCGCGCTATGTCTCAGTTAAAATATTTATAAAGTATAGAAATTATTAATTTGAACAGAGTTTAGAACAGGTAAAAAAACCCAAACGACTTTAACCACCGAGGCGGTGGTTAAATGCACGCGTACGTGCAACAAAACAAAACATGAAAGTTCACCAAGTAACCATACACCGAAATAGAGGCAAGCTGAAGAAAACCTAAGAAGGACGTGAGCAACAGTGAAGCCACGAACACAGAGATCAGTAACTGTCTGCGTGTGATTTTCCTTCAGTCCGAGCACAAATATTAACGGGTTTTATTCATTTTGTACTCATCAAAAATGCGTTTACCGTACCGGATACTCGTATGAAACGAGCATCTGGCTCAACACTAGTAAACATCTCTATACACTCTTTAATCCCGTAGGGGAAGTGATGTGTGCGCAGTCCCTGAGTTGACGGAGGGAGAGAGAGATAGGTAGTCAGGTGCTGGGGGTAGGCCAGGGCAGAATGAGAGTGTCACGAGAGGCGGGATATGGACCCAAGTGCAGGACACCAATAGCGAATCTTACATCCATGATTTATTCAAAACTGAAATAATTCTCCAGACAGGCAATAAACATAACAGACTTCATGGAACTAAATAAGAGAAACACACCAGCACCTAGCTCTCATTGAGCTAGGCTTAAAAAGCCTCCTCATGATAACCCCAATGAAGTTCAGGTGTGAACGATCAGAACGGGGGTGTGGATGAGTCTCAGGTGTGGAGCTGTGGCTCCACCCACCAGCCTGGGCTCTCCCTGCCACACACCAGAACTACCACGCCACACCGTGACAGTACCCCCCCCTCAAGGGACGGCCCCCAACTTTCCAAAAACGGTCCCAAGGAGGGTCAGGGTCGTGCCCCCGAACCAAATGGAGTCCAGGACCAGGGTCAGATAGATAGATAGATAGATAGATAGATAGATAGATAGATAGATAGATAGATAGATAGATAGATAGATACTTTATTAATCCCGGAGGAAATTGCATCGGAACAGGTTCAGGAATTTGTTAGGATCCAAGTGCAGGAGCAGACTCGAGGTGGGGTGCAGGAACAGGAGCAGACTCAGACTGGGATGCAGAAACAGGAGCAGACTCGGACTGGGATGCAGGAACAGGAGCAGACTGGGGTACAGGAGTGGGCTCAGGAATAGAACCAGGCTCAGGTGCCGGAACAAACTCTGGCATGGGGACGGGAGCAAGCTGGCGTCCGGGCGTGGGGACCGGAACAGGCTGAGTTCGGGACACGGGGACCGGAGTGGGCACTGGAAGAGGCTTGAGGTTAAGCAGAGAAGGTGGAGCTGGAATTCCAGCATATACTGCCAGCCATGCCCACGTGTCTCTCCCCCGCTGTCTCCACTCAGCAGCCTGTGCCGGATTCCAGGACTTGCTGCTTGTCAGGGCAGCAAGATAGTCGGTGTCCGCTGGGTCCAGTTGTGGCTGGTTCGTTCTGTCACGAGAGGCGGGATATGGACCCAAGTGCACCAAATGTGAATCTTCCATTCATGACTTATTCAAAACTGAAAGACTTCTCCAGACATAACATAACAACATAACAAACAGACATATGTTATGTTATTCTCCAGACATAACATAACAACATAACAAACATAACAGACTTCCAGGAACTAAACAAGAGAAATGAACCAGCACCTAGCTCTCATTGAGCTAGGCTTAAAAAGCCTCCTCATGATAACCCCAATGAAGTTCAGGTGTGAACGATCAGAACGGGGGTATGGATGAGTCTCAGGTATGGAGCTGTGGCTCCACCCACCAGCCTGGCCTCTCCCTGTCACACACCAGAACTGCCATGCCACACTGTGACAGAGAGTAGCGTTCAGGGTTGTGGTAGGGGCAGAGCAGGGAGGGAGTTGAGCCTCCTGACCACCTAGTGAAAGAAACTGTCCTTGAGCCTGCTGGTTTTGGCCCGCAGACTCTGCAATCTCCTACCTGATGGCAGCAGGCTGAAAAGACTGAGAGGGGTGGGTGGAATCACCTGCAATACTGATGGCTTTGCGGGTGAGGCGGGTGTTATAAATATCTGTGAGGGAAGGGAGAAAAACACCAGTGATCTTTTCAGCTGCTCTCACGATGTGCTGCAGGGTTTTGCGGCAGGAAATGGTGCAGGCGCTGTACCACACAGTGATGCAGCTGGTCAGGATGCTCTTGATTGTGCCTCTGTAGAAGGTGAGCATGATGGAGGGTGGGGCTCTTGCTCTCCTCAGTTTGCGGAGGAAGTAGAGGCGCTGTTGGGCTTTTTTGACCAGTGATGGGGTGTTGCGGTCCCAGGACAGGTCCTCGGAGATGTGCACACCCAGGTATTTGGTGCTGCTGACCCTTTCCACTGCAGCACTGTCGATGGTTAGTGGAGCATGCTGGGTGTGTGTTCTCCTGAAGTCCACAACAATCTCCTTAGTCTTCTTCACATTCAGATGGAGATTGTTGTCCTTGCACCACATAGCTAGGCGGCTCACCTCATTTCTGTAGGCTGTCTTATCATTGTTGTTGATGAGACACACCACAGTCGTGTCGTCTGCGAACTTAAGAGGTTGGAGCTGGAAGTTGGTGTGCAGTCATGGACCAGCAGAGTGAAGAGGAGGGGGCTCAGTACACATCCTTGTTTGGCTCCCGTGTTCAGCGTGATGGTAATGGAGGTGTTTTTACTGACTCTCCCTGTCAGTTGCATATGGAGGTGTTGAGTCCAAGCTGGTCCAGTTTATGGATGAGCTGCTGGGGGATGATTGTGTTGAATGCTAAGCCGAAGTCGATGAACAGCATTCTGGCATGAGTCTTTGGTCTCCAGGTGGGTGAGGGTTGAGTGTATGGCCATGGAGATGGCGTCATCAGTCGAGCGGTTGGACTGGTAAGCAACTGAAAAGGGTCCAGTGCTCTAAGTACTTCATGAGGATGGGAGTGAGTGCAACTGGGCGGTAGTCGTTGAAGCCGGATGGGGGCGACTTCTTCGGGACTGGGATGATGGTGGTGGCTTTGAGGCAAGTGGGGACAACAGCCTGGCTCAGGGAGATGTTGAAGATGTCTGTGAACACATCTGTGAGCTCATCAGCGCAGTCTCTCAGGATACGGCCAGGAATGCTGTCAGGACCTGGGGCTTTCCGTGCATTGTCCTTCTGAAGACTTGCCTCACACTGTCCGGAGAAAGTGTCAACACCTGTTCGCCAGGAGGGGTTGGAGTCTTCTCTGCTGTTGTCTGCCTCAAAGCCCTCAAAGAAGTCATTCAGCTGATTCAGCAGAGTGGTGGAGCTGTCGCAGGATTGCGGAAGGGGCTTGTAGTCCGTAATGGACTGAATTCCCAGCCACAGGTTTCTGGTGTCTCTGCTGTCGCTGAAGTGGTTGGCGATCCTCCTGGAGTACTGTCTCTTTGCCACTCTGATGCCTTGTGACAGATTGGCCCTAGCTGTCCTTAGGCCCACCTCGTCCCCAGCTCTGAAGGCCGCGTTCCGTGCCCTCAGGAGCCTGTGGACTTCCCCTGTCAGTCATGGCTTCTGGTTGGCTCGAATGGAGATGGTTCTGGTGACCGTGACATCATCCATGCATTTCCTCTTGTATGCAGTGATGGTCTCCGTGTACTCCTGGAGGTCTGTGGTGTTGTTGTGGGTGGCTGCATCTTTGAATACTCTCCAGTCTGTGGTTGAGAAGCAGTCCCGGAGTGCCTCAGACGACCCATCAGGCCACACCTGTATCTGCCTTTTCACAGGTCTGACGACTCTAATGAGCGGTCTGTATGCGGGCGTTAGCATAACAGTGGTGTGATCTGACGCCCCAAGGTGGGGGAGGGCGCGGGCCTTGTAGGCATCTTTATGTGTTGTGCAGACATTGTCCAGGATGCTAGCTCCTCTGGTAGAAAAGTTGATATGTCTATGTAATTTTGTAAACACACTCTTGGAGTTTGCATGGTTAAAGTCTCCTGCCAGAAGAGGAAGGCATCTAGGTGGGCTGTCTGCTGCTCACTGATGAGATGGTAGAGATCATTCAGTGCCTCACTCCTGTCGTTGCTGGATGTATACTGCCACCAGCAATATGGCAGACAACTCCCTGGGCAGGTAGAATGGCCGGCATCTGATAATCAAAAACTCCCTCGACGAGCGCTCTGTCAGCCCGGTAGCATGTTGGCTGGTCCAGCTGAATGGCACAGTCGGGGACGCTGTTGGTGAGCCATGTTTCCACAAATACAAAAACACAACACTCATCCACAGACTTAGTTGATGATCAGAGCAGGCGGATGTAGTCCAGTTTATTGTCCAGCGAGCGTACGTTGGAGAGTGTGATGGTCGGGATAGCCGGCCGGTGACAGCTAGCTGCTAGCCTAACCCGGATGCCTACGTGCTTGCTCCGCTTCTGCCTTCGCATGTTCCACTTGTGCCGCTTCCACTGCGGGCTGGGTGCAGGAGTGGGCGTCGGTGGTTGAGCAGGCCTCCGGATCAGGCCGTACTCGCACAACACTTCCGTGTCTGCTGGGTCTAAGTCCAAAAAAGTTGTTCTGTGCATGTCGAGTAGAAACTCACGGGAGTATGAGCGCCTCGGGCAAGTAGACATGACGAAGATGGACAAATACACAGGGAGACAAGACACAAAAAACACACAAAAAAACGCTCTACATAGCATCTTCAGAAAAATGCCTCACAATATTCACTGTTGAATGGGTCGGCAAATATTTAGTTGGTTGTCTGCATGACTACAATGGAAGGAAATATTACTGGGTGACAGAAAAAAGATATTTCAGTGTACAGAGGGTGATAACAGTGAATCTGGCGTCTGCCAGGGAGGATAATTTAATGGTATTGGCAACCAGACTGCACAGTTGAACCAGAGCATGAATAACTTGAGTCAGGTCAGAAATTTGCAATGTGACATAAGTACTTAAATTGGAATATATTAACTTGGATTTGCCTTGTGTACTGTCATCACACATTCATCATCAGTAATCTCAGACATACGCATACTAAAAACAGCACTTGAACAAGTTTCAGGATTCCTGCGACATAACATAATAAAACACAACACAACAGCCTAACACAACGCAACGCAACGCAACACAACACAACGCAACCCAGCACAACACAACCCAACATATATAATAATTGTTCATAAGAATCTCTCTGTATTCCATCACTACCATCCACAATTTCTCAAAAATGTCATGTATTATAGTGGTTAACAATTAAAACTAGAGATTGCATCCCCAGAGCCATGCTACAAGCAAAGCTAAAAAAAACTATCCATTCATATTTAATTATCATTTAATACAAATGTTTTTGAGTTTATTACATTAATTAATTAATTAATTTATTTATTTTTTGTATGGTCTGTCATTTGCTTTCAGTTTCAGCTTGAACATATATTTTTACATCAATCACTTGTAGCATTTGGCTGTTCATTCATGACCTTTTGGAGTTCTTGTAACAAATGATACCAAGCGCCATTCAGTGTGAAGAGATTTAGATATTATACACTTGTTATTTGCTAATGCTATTTTTGCTAGCTTCACAGTAGTCAACTTTAATCACACTCTCATTTAATCTTTGCAGACAGTTGAACCCTATCCCAGTACACACAGAGCTCATTTAATCTTTTCTCACCCTCTTTTCTCACCCTTGAAGTCTGTACACATTTGAACAATCACACACACACACACACACACACACACACACACACACACACACACACACACACACACACACACACATACACACACACATCTAAGGTAACAGTTCCATTTATGGAAGTCTTCACACTTGTAGGCAGGATTGTTTACAGGATGAGACCGGAGACGGAAACTACGTCGAGATGATGCGGCCGGAAACCTGTCACAATTGGATTGGTCCAGAAGACACCACATCCCCTCATGCATATTCTTAATCTGAATTGTTTAAATTTGACCGGACCAAGATAGAATTTCCTCTTTTTCAGCTGCGTCTGATGTAAGACCTGTGTAGCACCGGCAGTCAGGGACTGTGGTAGAGCCCGGATATCTGTATTAGACTTGTTGTCAGAAATAAACTTTTTAAACTTATGATGATTGGCTAAGTCTCCTACTTTACCTCAATAACAAGAACCCACGGAATAAAGAAGCTTGAAAAGACTTTGCTCCAGTTTTTGGCGCTCAACGTGGTGAGAGGGGGAGACGAAAGATCGTCAACTCTGTGGCGACAGCGGCCGTGAACAGCAACGACGACCTCGAACGACCCGGTCCAAAACATTGTTTTTCATCTCCCAGTGGCCACATTTAACATTGTAACAACCAAACTTCTGCAATTGGACTGACTAAATTAAAGGAGATGAGTGAATGTTGTAAGATCGGTTCATTAAGATAAGGTAAGATAAGATAAAATAGGTTGGAGTCCTTCCGGAGAAGTACCATTGGGGTTAGAGTCCCTCTGAACGGCGATTCGGTTAATATTCTTGGGTTAAAGTCCCTCCGACGGAGATTTGGTTAATATTATTTGGTTAAAGTCCCTCCGACGGCGATTCGATAGACGTGATAAAGTGTTTTGTTGAAAATTGTGTTGCATTGCATTGTATTGTGGGAAATGGAAGGTGAATGTGATGAATGGGGATTGTGTGGAATGAATGGAATGAATGGTCAGGGACAGAGTGTGATCTTTGAAAGGATTCAAAGACAAATATTGAGTGGTATTGATAAGAAAAAACATGACAAAGAAAAACAAAAGCTTCAGAGAGTGTGGACAAAGTTAAAAATGACTGAAGGAACAGTAAGTGCGATGAAGGATGTGAGTGGGAAGTTAAGAGAGGAGGAGAGAAAGGCACAGGAAAGGGTTTAAGATTTACACGAAAGGGTTAAGCAAGCAGGACGGAGAGAGAAAAGGAAGTTGAAGAGGGAGTTAAAGGAAGCAGAAGAAGATAGAAGAGAGGTGCATATTTTAACTTTGAGTGCAGTAGCTTTGACTCAGACATCCACTTCACCAGTGACCCAGACACAGACGGAACCAGACAGTCAGACAAAGACGGACAGGACAAAAAATCATCCGGTAGTGACGCCTAACGCACCGCCCCTTTTTAATGAACAATGCCCAACGAACGGACAATTCCCTATGCTTAGAGTAGCTGGTGAACTAAACATTGATACAGATATCGATCAGTCAGAACGGTGGAATGAGGCACAAAGACAGGCGCTCCGCGAAATCATGAGGATCCCACCGACCCAAGCTTCACGTAACCAGCTGCCCTCCGCGCACACACCCGCCCGAGAACGCGAGAGAAGAGAGTATAATAGATTACAGACTCGATGAAGATAGAGCAAAACAGGCCCTCTATAACCAGGTTTTGATTGATAAAGCAGTCGAAGAAAAAACACACAGATTAGTGGCAGACAATACGGCTAGACCTCTGACCCCCACCACGGCAGCTGGTGAGAATGAATGGTACATTTAGTCAGCAGCGCAACCTCGGGACAAATAGGAGGAAGGTATCCCGGCACACACGCGCAGTGGTAAGACTTATCGTCAGATGCCCCTGAGAATCAACCAACAAGGTAATTTGGGAGAATATAAACTGTTTTCATTTAATGATGTTGAAGGTATGGCTAAAAAGTTACCACCCCTGTCTCAAGGAGCGGGTCAATGGATTGGACACATGTTAGCCATGACCTCAGGTCAAACTTTAGCAGTAGGAGATGTATTGCAATTGTTAGTAACTGCACTAACCCCTATGAAAATTTCAGCTGTTAAAACAGCAGTAGGATTGCATGGTGTGGGTGCAGAGAAACCGTTCGGACAGTATACCAGAGCCTTCTTTAACGTGCTGAGAGAGGAATTCCTGACACCCCGTGGAAACACCCCTACCTCGTTCCCATGGGATGGTAAGGAGGAACCATTGGTCTATTGTTCCTAAATTTCCCAGTTTGGGATAAATAAAGTATATCTATCTATCTATTATGACAACTGTCTGGCCAAATGGTCAACGGCAACGGGAGCACATCCCTCCAACAATGAGGTAACTGAGACACTGTTTAGAACAGCTCTCTTGAATGGTTTGTCACTTCCACTGAAGAACAAATTAACAGGCGATCCAGATTTCTTGATTATGGTAGAAGGCCGTTTCCGCCGTCACCTTGTGCATCATTTAACACATTATCAGAGAACAGAGGCCGACCGCAACACCGACATCCAACACAAACAGACACAATTACTTAAATTAAACTTAGCTGAGGCTAGATCCAAGTCAAATGATAAAAATAAGTCTAATTCCACTGACAGTGTTATGTGGCAGGGTTGTGACGGCTGGTCTGGGGCCCAAGGAGGACGAGGAAGAGGTGAAAGCTATGGCGGCAGCGGATCATACTCAGGTAATCAGCCTGGATGTTTCATCTGTGGTGATCTTAATCATTGGAGTCGCAGTTGCCCACAGGCCCGACTAAGAACACAATGGTACAGTCCACGACCACCTCGAGGCAGAGGATTTCCAGGACGTGGCAGAGGGGGCATCTATCCATGGGCACCAAACAACCAGCGGCTGGGGGGACTGACTGGACAACAGCAATATGGCCAATATTACACTGGGGAAACAGTGACAGAGGGAGAGGAGGACCCCTACTGGACAGCCTAGGGATGCCTGGGCAGCCCTGGAAGCAACGGAATGGCGGAACCAATGCTTCCTATGACTGTGTGCGGTAAGGCTGTCAGCAGCCTGGTAGACACTGGAGCCACATATTCCACTTACAATACACCTGTACTGCAGTCAATGTTAACATCAGACAGCATATCATTGATTGGCTTCTCGGGGAAACTACAAGTTCTGCCTTTTACCAACCATTACCTACTGTGTTAGTGGGACATTGTTTAAGACACAGGTTCATTGCGTCTCCAAAAACACCTGTTAATCTGATAGGCAGAGACTTGCTAATTGCCACAAGCGCTACCATTTTGTGTGGACCACAAGGTATGACTGTCCGGTTCCCAGATGGTACTCAAGTTTTTTGCAGTGAAGCTGGACACAATGGACAATGGCTGATGCAACCAGTTCCAACCTCACCCACTGCTGACATCTACCGGGTGTTTTGTTTGTCAGTCCAAGGATGGCACGTGCTTTGATTTCAAAGCCTTATTTATTTAAATCCAATAGTCAAACATGCCTTGACCATGACCATGCACTACTGTCTGTTGAACTTCCTGTTTGTCACTCCTTATATGGAATAAGTACAGCCTGTCTCACTGAACACTGACACCTTGTGGCTACATTTAATCCATAATCATCACGCCCCCCTTTCTGTGAAAAATCAAAGAATGTTATCTAAGCACATCATAAGTAGTCAATGCATTAGAGTTCAACATTAGTACACTTAGCATGAGGTAGTCAGCAAAAACATTTCCTTTTGTCAATAATCTGACTTTCCTATTCTGCACTAACATTCTTTCCTTTTTAAAAAAAAAAAATTTTCAATCACAACATTAGTCTGTCAGGGTTTTGGCTTTCTCTTGTGGATCTTCTGAGCACAGGAGTAGATGGAGTGTCTCTTCTGTGTGTCTCTTGTGTGTGATGTGCATGTGGTGTTTGTGAATCTGTGACAGGTGGAGGGATAGACTCAGACTCAGTTTGAGTCTCATTGAGCTCTTCAACAGTATCTGCTGTTTTGAGAAGACTGAGACGATTGAGTCTGAAGATCTGTCCTTCCTCTGTCCACACAGTGAACAATATTGGAGCTACTTCTTGAAGAACAGTGGCTTCTGTTTTCCATCCACCAGGCTCTTCAATTCTGACAGTGTCATTGCTTGACAGTGGTGGAAGCTGTCTTGCTGTCTTGTCATAGAATGACTTCTGCTTAATCTTCTGGTGTAGTACTTTGTGCTCCAGTTTCAGATGTTTCTTTTGCTTTGAGATGCATGGCAGTGTAGTATGCAACTTTCTGTTCATCAGCAGCTCAGCAGGTGACATCCACATTGAAGTGGTGTTGCTCTGTAGCTGAGTAAAGCCAAGTAAGGGTCAGAGTCACTATCAGCAGCTTTCTTCAGCAGTTGCTTTAGAATGTGGACTTCCTTTTCAGCTTTCCCATTTGACTGTGGATACAGAGGGCTAGAAGTCACGTGTTTGAAGTCATACTGTTCTGCGAATCTCTGCCACTCTTTGCTACTGAAACATGGACCATTGTCGCTCTGGACAGTATTAGCGATGCCTTGTCTGGCAAAGATGGATTTTACATGTGTTATGACACAAGATGATGATGTGTTTGAGAGGAATGCCATTTCAGGGAAGTTTGAGTTGTAGTCAATGACCACGAGATAGTCTTTCCCTTTCAGATGAAACAAGTCCATTCCAATTTTTTGTCATGGTGCTGTTGGTCCATCAGATAGCACCATAGGCTCTTTGGTTTGCTTGTTCCTATGCTTCTGGCATGTTTCACATCTGCTTATCATTTTCTCAATGTCCTTGTTAATTCCAGGCCAGTAGACTGTGTCTCTTGCCCTTCTTTTACATTTCTCGACACCAAGATGACCTTCATGGATTCTCTGTCACAGATCCTTTCTTAGTTTGTGTGGAATGGCAATTCTGTTTTGTTTAACAGCCGTCCATCCACAACACTCAGCTCACCTCTGATGTGGTAGAACAGTGGGCAGGATCCTAAAGGCCATCCATTCTGCATATTTCCCATGGCATGCTGCAGCTCTGTGTCTTTTTCGGTTTCCACAGCAATTTGGATAGATTTTTTGTCTGACACAGGCGGTGTAGAATATACCATGTTGACATGGCATTTCACATCTTCATCTGTTGTACTCTCGGTGACATGTCATTCAGGTTCTTCTTAATGATGGCTACTAATGGACGGTGACCTGTTTCCACAGTGAAGGTTGGTAGGCCATACATGTAACTGTGAAACGTTTCTAGGCCAAACACCAAACCAAGGCACTCTTTTTCTATTTGAGCATATCTGCATTCAGTTTCAGTCATAGTTCTGGATGCATAAGCCACTGGTTTCCAGTGTTCACCTTCAGCCTGCAGGAGAACACCTTCAATTCCATCTTTGGATGCATCTGTTGACACCTTGGTCTTCTTGGTTGGGTCAAAGAATGTCAATACAGGTGCAGTGGTTGGTGTCTTTTTGAGATTTTCCCACTCTCTCTCATGTTTGGCAGTTCAGTTAAACTGATTGTCCTTATGCAGCAGCTCACGGATGCAGGTTTTTACTGATAGATTGGGAATGAATTTGCTAATGAAATTCAGCACCCCCATTATGCGCAACACACCTGACTTATCTGTGGGCCTTGGCATGCTTTGTATGGCACTTGTTTTTTCTTGATCAGGCTCAACACCTCGTGCAGAGAGCTTGTCTCCCAGGAAGACAATTCCTTGAGCTCCAAACTGACACTTCTTTTGGTTGAGCTTTAGTCCATACTTTTGCACCCTTCCATCACTCTTGTCAGCCGCTCATTATGCTGTTGGATTGTGGACCCCCAAATACAGATGTCATCGACATAGGCCCTTACACCTTCCAGTCCTTCAATAATGTGTTCTACTGCTCTGTGGAAGATTTCGGAGGCAGAGATTATTCCAAATGGCAGTTTTAGGAAGCAATATCTCCCGAAAGGCGTATTCAAGGTAAAGTATTTGGTGCTGCACTCATCCAGTTTTATTTGCCAGAAGCCTTGAGATGCATCTAGTTTTGAAAAGTACCTTGCTCCTGCCATTTCCCTGGTGATCTCCTCACATTTTGGAATTTGATAGTACTCCTGCTTAATGTTCTCATTGAGATCTTTTGGATCCATACATAATCTCAGTTCTCCATTTTTCTTCTTTACACACACCATGGAGTTGACCTAATCTGTTGGTTCCTCAATCTTTCTGATTACTCCCATGGCAATTGCAATTCTCCAAAACCCCTGAAGACGTCTGCAAAGTTCTGTACAATGCTGTCCACAGAGTCATTTAGTGCACTGACAGCAGTATACTCTTTTCACCAGCCGCATATCTTCACAGGATTTATCACCCAATAGTGAATCACGTTCCTCAGCCACAACAGAGAACAGCAGGTGGTGCACTTTTCCCTTGACAGTTACTTTGAGTTTGCATGTGCCCAGACTGTCAATTCCTTTTCCATTATAGTCTTTCAGTGCAAGTGTCTTTCTCCGTATTTTTGGCTTTTCCTTCATTTGTTTGATATCTGACAGGCTGATCAAATTTGCCTTTGCACCAGTGTCAAGCTTCATGGTGACCAAAGTTCCATTTATCTGCAGTGGTGCTGTCCATTTATCTTGCTTAACAGCATTAACCTCTTTCACAGGTTCATCATCACAGTTCACCATGCCAACAAAAAATGTGTCACTCAGATCACTCAGATCAGCATCATCCACCACATGTACAGATTTAACTTTCTTTCTCCCTTTTCCTTTTGAGAAACACTCTTTATCAAAGTGGTTCTTGCCTTGGCAATTAGAACATTGCTTACCAAAGGCTGGACACTGTCTTGGTCTGTGCTGTGAACCACACCGCTTGCATTGGAATGTAGATTCGCTCACTCGCTGCTGTGCAGGACGCATCTGCGTACATCTTTTTCCTCCTCTTGATATTACGCACACAGCGCTGTCACTCACATTTGCTGTTCCATATGTCCCCATCTTGCTGAATGTCTTTACATGCATTTGGGACAGCTCACTTGCATGAGAGATCTTTATGGCTCCATCTAATGTCAGCTCCGTTTCCCTCAGTAGCCTCTCCCTGAGTTTGTGATCCTCCACACCAAACACAATCTGTTCCCGTATCATGGAGTCACTCAGAGTATCAAAGTTACAAGTCTGTGCTTTTAGCGGCAGATCAGTGAGGAAACTGTCAAAAGGCTCACGCTGTTGCTGCACTTGATAACGAAATACATATCTCTCGTACGTCTCATTCTTCCTAGGAGAGCAATGCGCATCAAACATTTCAAGCACTTTATCCAATTTATTGGCAAAGACGAAAGTATTGTACACTTCAATAGCTTGTGGGCCTGCCATTGTGAGCAGTAAGGCTACCTTCCTCGCACCAGACTTTTCTTCCAGTCCCATAGCAGCGATGTACAGCTGGAATTGTTGTTTGAAGGCCCGCCAGTTGCTGTCGACATTCCCAGTCAGCTTCAAACGCTCTGGTTTATCCAGGATATCCATGTCGCTTGTTGCAGTACCTCCTTTGCTCAAAGTTGAGTTTTCACTCCTGGTACCATGTTTTGTTTGTCAGTCCAAGGATGGCACGTGCTTTGATTCCAAAGCCTTATTTATTTAAATCCAATAGTCAAACATACCTTGACCATGACCATGCACTACTGTCTGTTGAACTTCCTGTTTGTCACTCCATATATGGAATAGGTACAGCCTGTCTCACTGAACACTGACACCTTGTGGCTACATGTAATCCATAATCATCACAATGGGCAGAGGTTCAACCAGAGAAACCCTCCGCTGACCCTGGCGTGTGTTACGTGTATGCCATGTGGAAGCCTTGGATTCAGTCCTGTGCACCCTAACTGCCTCCCATCGATCCACTACATTGCACACTGTTTTATGATAGGGACCACGATGAAACATATGAAGATAGGTTCAGATCACACATAGATGATAGTTGGCAGTTACATTCCGAGTACATTTACATCTCAACTGAAGGTGTTGCGGCACATATGATTTTGACACCAGAACAGAACATGTTGTTTGAAATGGGAAGCACATCAGTTCCCCACATTTCATTGGTGGTGTCTTCAGGGCATGAGCCGAGGGAACTGGGACCCATGGTCAAATGCTGAGTTAGCCTTACTGATTGGCAGGATTCACAAATTCCACAAGTTCAATTCTCACCATCAACTAAATCATACAGAATTTTAGGTTTCATGACTGATACAGTGACATTGCAACATCACCTTATTTCATGCGAACATGGCAGAGTCTTAACAGATCATGAGGGTAGTCAGGTAATGTTAGATTATATCCCCGAAGGGATATGATCTACAGGTCCATTTGATGTAGGACATTGTAAAGATAACCCTGATGTTGTACTAAACATTTTTGATGCACAAGTTGTTTGCAGAAAACAGTACCTAAACGAGGGGATGGAGAGTACACTAAGTAGACTGTGGGATGCTGGTGTTCTGGAAGAATCAGACTCACCTTGGTCAACCCCATTGAGACCAGTTCAAAAAGCAGACGGAGTAAGTTATCGAATGGCACATGATTTGAGAGCCATAAATGATGTAACGATAACTCCAGTTCTACCTGTACCTGATCCACATAGGGTATTGATATCACTCTCGTCTAAATTCGAATGGTTCACAGTTGTGGATTTGGCAAATGCATTTCTTTTGCTTACCTCTACATCCAGATTCCAGAAAATACTTTGCATTTTGGTATCAAGGAGTCAAGTTACAATACACTACAGTAGACTCTCACAAGGATTTAAGAACAGCCCTGGAATCTTCAGTCAGGCTTTGAAAACAATGTTGTCTGACATGGAGTTGCCTGAAGGTTGTGTGTTAGTTCAGTATGTGGATTATCTCTTATTGGCATGAGAGACACCTGACACCTGTTTATCTCTGTTGCAGTGTTTACCGCCCTGTTGATGATATGTGGATGTTGTTGTATTCCCTGTATTAGGAATTTGTTAGAGTGTCTCATCGCCAAGGCCTTGGGGGATCCCAAGGGTCAATACCTCCAGATTCCTGCTGCAGAACAACGAGAAGGGTTTGAATTACGGTAGCTTTGGTTGAATAAAGGGGTATTTGGTTGTTGATTTCTTTTTTACTTTGATTTTTAGGTTTTGATCACTTGCGGTTGCTCAGGGCATTTTTGATGTTTTTGTTGTGGCCTCTTTCGAGGCCAAGAGGAGGAATGAAGAGATTTAGACATTATACACTTGTTATTTGCTAATGCTATTTGCTATTTTTGCTAGCTTCACAGTAGTCAACTTTAATCACACTCTTTAATCACACTCTCACTCTCAGACAGATGAACCCTATCCCAGTACACACAGAACTCACAGAACTCATCTAATCTTTTCTCACCCTCTTTTCTCACCCTTGAAGTCTGTACACATTTGATCACACACACACACACACACACACACACACACACACACACACACACACACACACACACACACACACACACACACACACACACACACACACACACATCCAAGGTAACAGTTCCATTTATGGAGGTCTTCACACTTATGGGGTGATAAGGATGTAGGCAGGATTGTTTACAGGATGAGACCGGAGACGGAAACTATGTCGAGAAGATGCGGCCGGAAACCTGTCACGATCGGATTGGTCCAGAAGACACCACATCCCCTCATGCATATTCTTAATCTGAATTGTTTAAATTTGACCGGGCAAAAATAGAATTTGCTCTTCTTCAGCTGTGTCTGATGTAAGACCTGTGTAGCACCGGCAGTCAGGGACTGTGGTAGAGCCCGGATATCTGTATTAGACTTGTTGTCAGGAATAAACTTTTTAAACTTATGACGATTGGCTAAGTCTCCTACTTTACCTCAATAACAAGAACCCACGGAATAAAGAAGCTTTAAAAAACTTTGCTTCAAGTGGCAGATCTCCCATTTTCCAATCCAGGTCAGGTTCAGTGTAGGAGTTGGATGGCCCACTCACAGATACTTGTCATACAGCAGACCTTCTTTGCAAACAAGGAGATGCTTTCAATGTGTCCTGATCTCTTCTTCTTAATCCAGTTGCCTGAAAACTGTCCAAGAATGTGTCTGAGATTTACGCAAAAAGTCCTTAAACCACCTACATTCAAGTTTCAAGTTTAGATATTTTTTATAGCCCAGATTCACAGAAAATGTCTTTGGGCTTTACAATCTGCACATGGATGATATCCCTCTGACCTTTGTGTACTGCGAGCAGTACAACCCTCACATCGGTTGAGGAACAACTCCGCTCAAAACCCTTTTAACAGGGAAAAAAATGGATGGCAGAAACCTCGGGAAGACTACAGAGGAGGGGTCCCTCTTCCAGGAGCGGACAGACGAAGCAATAGATAAACCATGTATAGATTAACAACACAACAATAATAATAACAATATCAGTAACAATAACAATAATAAATGTATGAAAGAAACAGGCTGATACATCCATATTGGCTCCTTTTTGCAATGGTCCCCAAAGTAAGGCCTGCTAGCCAGATGCGGCCCGCCTCAACATTTGGCACGGCCCCTGAACAGTACCAGAAAAATGCCCCCCCTCCACAATGGAAATGGCTCCTTGCATTTTTAACAGATGTGACAGAAATGCTGAACAGCCTTAACTTGCAGCTATGAGGCCAGGGGAAACTCATTTGCAACATGTATTTCCACATAAAAGCTTTTGACGTGAAACTAGTGCTGGTTTTGGAACAAGTGAAAAAGCACAACTTCATCCATCTTCCTGCTACCCAAAACCTCTCTGCAGAGAACCCAGCATCCCGTTCCCAGATGAAAGGTGTGTGGAAGCACTGGAAATGCTGAAGGCAGAGTTCCGTGTGTGATGCCGTGAACTACATGCTAATGCAAAAGAAATCTGTCTTTTCGAGAACCCTTTTGTTGATGACATTGATGAAGCCCAGCCTTCTGATCAGTTTGAGTTGGCCAAGTTACAAAACTGATGTTCTGAAAGACGCATTCAAGCCTGACAGTCTCACTGACTTCTATGCCACTCTTCCAAATGAGACAATAACTGGAAAGGGTCATTAATATTTGGTTCTGGAAGATAATGTTTACATTTAGGCACCCCTACGATCGTCACAATTTTTCTGTTACAAACTGACCCCCCCCCCCCCATCAAAGAAGGGAAAAGTTATGTGGCCTTTACAGGAAAACGTTTGGACCCCTGTCTTTTAGTGTAAAAAAAATGGCAGAAGGTTAAAATTGAGGTATTTTCAGATGACTCCTCAGTGGAAATGACCGTCCACCCTACTGATAAACCTCATTTTGACTGAAATTTGGTTTAGTGGACTCCTTACCTCTTCGTGTGTAAATGCAGGACAGCAAGAAATTTTGAGAACTCAAAGAGAGAAAGAGAGAGGGAGACCATGATAGAAATTAAGACACCATATGGGCTGTTAAACATCTGTTGCCCCAGGGGGTGGAAGGGACCAATGGAGCTTCATTACTTTCCTGGATAATATATTATTATGACTGAAAAAATAATTAAAGCATTAAGTCACTTAAAGCCATCTCAAGCCTTGAAAGAGATATGAGAGATTCCATTGTTCATCTGTCTCATTACAATATTGTAGCGCTCTGTTCAGGAAGAGGACCTCCTAATATGACAAGATATTGACATTGTTGTTATCCTGACACTTTTGGCTTTTTGCCTACATGTTGAACACTGCTGTCAATATAACAAGATACTGAATAACATTCCCTATAATCTATTATGCCTAACCACATACTATGTAGTGAGTAGCAGACAAGAGAAAAGCCTCAGTGTGCCAAGGAAGAATGGTAGATGTCTTTGTTTGAAAATCAAGTTTTTGTTGGAGGCTTGATAAAATAGTAAAAACAATAGAGGAGGGGCAAATTTTAACCTTTGGGTTCATTCATACACATCGAACTGACATGGAACTATTCAAGTCCAAGAATTTATCCTGAGGCAGTTATGATCTCAGCTGAAACAGTTATAAGAGAATAAAATGAACTGAATGAATGAATGAAATCCTTTATTTTTCTCTCATAGAGGAAATTAGTTTTAGAACACCATCAGCTGAAAGTTTCTTCAATAATCTACATTTTATTTACTTTAACTCCTACACTCCTGACCTATTGTTTTGTGAAAAATTTTGCAGGTCCGCCAGAGGTAGGTACACAGAAAAACTCACACAATAAATCAGACAGAAAACTGCTATGATGCTATAATAAATGAATGTTCTATGCTCTGCGGGAAATAAACCAAACAAACAACAAATAATGAGCAGCAAACAGCAGATAATGAACAGCAAAGAGTAAATTATAGACAACTATGATGCTAGAATAAACTGGTAGCTACATCCTCCACAAAGAACAGCTGGAGTAAGCTTGTAGTTTCATTCCCCACAGAGCATAGTAATGTACTTTTGAGTCCCAGGACCCCCTATGATGCTAGAACAAATGTGTCGTTCATTCCCTCCACAGAGCATTGGACAGTACCCACAAATTCTTTGGTTGAGCTAAAGAATTCCAAATGTGCTCAGTCTCTTACCTTGACACAATGGGAAGGAGAGCCTACAACCCAGGCACAGTAGCATCAACCACGGTGGGCGTCCGTACGCGTCCGCACGCAACCCGCAGCTGACTCTAACATGGCGCCGGAAACCCTCTGCTTTTATACGCCGGAATAAACTACGCACCACACTGTCTGAGAAAGACGGGGTTTCTCAGGCAGTGTGGGGAAGCCCTCGCTACACCTGGGAAGACAGTGTAGGAGGCATTCACATACCCCGAGAAAAACATCTTTATAAGGCGACCTTGCACACTGGAATGGACCAAAACAACTTAACTGAGCAGAGTCGCCTGACAACAGGCCTCTCTATGCTCTTCAAATCCACACAGGTGAAATTCCCATTACACCTATTTTGGCCGTTTTTTGGTACCTTTGATATTTGTCTCTGTATACCACATTAAAAATTATTTAACAAACCCATGCTTGTGTAGCGGTTAGTACTTTGCGTTGTGTTGTTTTTTTTTAAATTTCCCTTGGAATGATGAGTCCACCGGTGCGATATCAATCTCCATCCATTTATTCATGTGCGCAGCGGTAGATATCTGGCAACACACAACATGTGCGTATGACGATCAAAATCCTCATTAAACTCTCTCTCAGCCGCGGTCATTAGCGACTCAAAGTTAACATAAAATGAATTGACTGAGGAGTCATTATCAATAAACAAAATGAAAGTAAAAAGATTTCCCTACTAACTTTGCTAATACCTGGTGGTGGATGGCTACATACCTGGCAACACACAACATGTGCTTATGGTGATCAAAATCCTCATTAAACTCTCTATTGAGGGGAAAAGAAAACTTAAATTTAGACAGTCGCGGTGAAGTACAACGTCATACAAGACCTCACAACTGTCACCGCTACTTGTCTAGCCCCCAACAATGAAAACTGATCCCACCCGCTACAGACACGTACCTCTCTGCCGCGGTCATTACCTACTGAGGAGGTGTCTCCACTCTCCAGTTATTCACCACACCACCACCAGACTACCACAGGGGGAGCTCTCACAACTTATCAGCCAATGAGGAGTGGAAACACCCAACTCCGCTAAACTTAGTTTATCTTCAGCACAACTTCAGCTATATGAAGAGATAGTTATTATTTCCATATAACTTACTATATGGACATATTGGGGCAAAATCGGCACACACATCAAATTTGAAAATGGAAAAATTGTATTTTATTACACATAAAAACCAAAAACATGCTCATCTAATTGATTTTGAACTCCAAAAAGTTTGCCATAGGCTTCTAACATAACTATATACAGTTTGTGTCGCTTTTGCCACTCTTCAAAGGAATTTTTCAAAATAAGACACAGTGCCACATGAAATGCATGAATCGCAAGACATGTTTGCATCACATGATAAAATGCATTGCATTATAGTATAACTTTTATTTCAACTTTTGTGTCATTTCTGTACTGTGTTTCAAGTTTATTTTGTGTCTGTTGTTTCGTGTCTGTTTTGTAGTTCTACGGTGGTGGTGGTGGTGGCATTTAAAGGTGCGACGTTAAGCTAGCCATGTTAGATATTGAAGCCATCAATAAAGTATAACACCATCTGTATAAAGCACTGGAGCCCTCACATGTTTCACTACACCGTGAAAAAGGTAAAGACTTCAAGTGAAGACTGAATCGTGTTGCCTGAGGACGCCGGGTAGAGGAATTGTTGTCTGTAGAGGCTGATGTGTGTCGTACGGTGAACATAAACTCTAGGAAGGCTAACGGAGCAGTGTGGTCAAGACTAAAAAGTGCGCAGGATGAAGAAAAGGGCTCCAAAGAAGCATGAGTTCAGAGCAGCCATTGAGCTTTCCATCGCGACAGGATTCCACCTCACTCATCTTAAAGAATCAGCAAAATTTTCCCTACAGTGGACTGCACAGGCAAACATCATTCATCAAGTTGACTGACTGACTACAAGTCGCAAATATTAAGTTATCATATTGTCTACATTTGCATTGTAAATGAGTGTGCAATAATTACATGATAAGTTGATGTGATTTGTCATATTGGAGTACATTACTTGATTGTATTTGTTTTCATTGAGGTTACTCTGAAGCTGTATTTGTTTAGCTTTATAAGTTTAAGTTGAAAAGGATGTACATTTTCATACTCATATTTCATTACTGTACATTTAAAGTTGAAAACCCAATCCTAAAGGGATATTTACAATTTCATGATTATATTCCACAAGAATTTATTGTACATTTTTCATTTTAGTTTTTCATTACATAAGAGACATTTGTTGACAAATGTCATGATTAGGCTAACACGTCATATACTGAATTAATATTAGCCTACCTGCTTAATTTTTGGTTTACATTTTATTTCATAGAGACATTTAATAGATTTATTTCCACACAGTGGGAAGTTATATTTACACTAAAGAAAGGGTTGTTTTTATTTACATTTCAACAATATTACTCAAGTCAAAATGTCACACAAGGGTGAAATAGAACATGCATGTGTCTCACAAGAGAACCATGATTACATCAAGCAAGTTAAGGCAACAGCAAGTGAAACACCATCTCAGGTTGAGACACACAAGGTAGACGATAGTAAACAAGCCATACCTACCACACTACTAGACTCAACACCTCTAGCTAAGACAGATTCTACACAGCCTAGAAGTGAACACATGCGGACACTTACTGGAAAGGGACAGGCTCTTGTAGATACCAGGTTGAAGGATCTGAAAGCAAACTTCAAAAGGGCATATGAGAGATGGAAGCATAATTTAAATGGAGTGAAAAAAATCCATCAAGTATGATGATGACTCTGAACTAATTGTAATCATGAGCAGAATAAATACAGCCCAAGTGGAGAGTGATGCTATTTATCTGAAAACTAGAAACATGTTAAATCTAGAGCATCCAGACTCAGAAGTACGTAGAATGAATGATACATGTCAAGCACTTAGCAAGACTGCTACTAAAAAGGCTCAGCAGTTCCTAAGGGACAGTAACTTTGAAATTACACTTTGGTCAAACAATGAATCAGTCTTTGAAACTACAACCTCCAACGTTTCCTTCTCTTTAAACACCAGATGGTCAAAACAGTCTTTAAGTGCCTCACAAAATGCAAGACAAGCCGCAGCAGAAGTAGCTGCTTCAAAGGAAGTTCTCAAAATCATGAAAGAACAGAGTGAGCAGGAATAAAAAATCCAAAGTCTGTAGCATAAAGAGGAAATTCCTGACAGCTAAAAATGAAGCAGAGATTGCCAGACAAAACGCTGAAAGGGAAGCTGAAGCTATCAGGAAAAGGAGTCAAGATGAAGCTGATAACACCAAGAAAAGAGCTCTATTCATTACAGAAAGTGCTGACAGAAAAATAAAGCTAAAGAAGAACAGGAGAGAAGTTGAACGATCAAAAAGCTCAACACAGCAAAAGCCAAGCTAAAGGTTTACTCCGCAAGTGTTCATAGTGATGATGAAGAAGATCATCAGTCGTTATCTTCTCCACACGAACGATCAGTGCTTCCTCATGCGCTTCCGGCACATCAATCTGACCCCAATACAACAAGTCAAGCCCAAGTCCCACATCCATATCAAGCTATAGTTACTAATAGCTCAACCTCACATTCACCTGTTTACACTTCAGTGTCTGTGCCACAATCAGCCACACTTCCTATGCATCCATGCCCACTCTATCGCTTCCTGTGCAACAAGCTGCTTTCACACACACTCCTCCCACTCACGTAACTACATCTCACAACACTTCCAATGATCTTGTGAGAACCTTAGCTGAAGCCATTACAGCGAATCACATTCCAATCACAGAGCCTGCGGTCGTCACAGGAGATCCTCTTAAGTGTAATGATTGGAAGCTTTTGTTCTCCATTCTGATTGATAGGAAGAACCTGCCAGTTCAAGAAAAGCTGTTTTTCCTAAAAATAAGTATGTCAGCGGTGCTGACAAGAAAGCTATTGAAGGGCATTTTCTGGTTGGTACAGAGTCCACTTACCTTACCGCCTAGACTGTACTGGAAGACAGATTTGGCGACCCATTCCTAATCGGTAAATCATGCAGGGACAAGATCCATGCATGGCCAAAAGTTGGTCCAAAGGACAATCGAGGTCTTTGTGAATTTGCAGACTTTCTCAGCAGCATTGAATCAGCTAAGCCTCATGTACAAGGACTACAAGTTCTTAATGACTGCATGAGGAATCAAAGGATAGCAGCCAAACTACCTGATCGGTAGCTCACAGTAGAACCGTATAGTTGTAACCATCCAGGATGAAACCAGTGACTTCAAGGTCTTTGTGTTATTTCTCAGAGGAGAGGCTCGTATTTCCTGCCACCCTCTTACTTTGTGGCAAGCAATGATACATAGATACTTTATTAATACCGGAGGATATTGCACATATCCACTACTCAGACATTACATAATGAAAATACTGGATAAACACCAGGAGAAAAAGAAACACTGACATCACAGGACATACCACAAGACCTACACTACAATAACAGACACATGCAGCATTAACAGGACATGTACTAAACTATAAAATATAAACACTATAAATTATAATATAAAATTAAATAAAATCCATTCAACCGCGTGCTGACCTCGCCATCTTTCCCCCGCTCCTCCTGAGAGAGTCATTGTACCCCCTGATGGCACGGGGCACGAAGGAGGACCTCAGCCTCTCTGTGGAGGCTGTGTCAGCAGTCTGCCGCTGAAGGTGCTTCTCTGCTGGGAGAAGGTGGTGTGCAGGGGTTGGCTGGTGTTGTTCACGGTAGCCTTAACTTTATACATGGTCCTGCTCTGCAGAAGTGTCTGCATAGAGTCCAAGCTCATACCGACCACTGAGCCCGCTCTTTGGATGAGTCTGTTAAGACGGTTCATGTCTCTTTTCCTGGCCCCACCACCCCAACACACCATGGTGTATGACAGCACACTGGAGACTATGGACTGTTAGAACATGAGAAGGAGCTTAGGACAGATGTTGAAGGAGGCCAGCTTCCTCAGGAAGTACATCCTACTCTGACCCTTCTTGTACACACAGTCCGAGTTGAGTGACCAGTCCAGTTTGCTGTCTAGCTGAAGTCCCAGGTACTTATAGTTACCTACCACCTCCACCTCACTGCCCTCGATGATCACTGGCTGTGAAGAGGGAGGTGCCCACCGGAAATCCAGCACCATCTCCTTTGTTTTGGAGATGTTGATCTGGAGCTGGTTGTGTTGGCACCACTCCACGAAGTCAGCCACCAATGCCCTGTACTTCCCCCATCACCCTCTCGGATACAAGCCACAATTGCAGTGTCATCGGAGTACTTCTGTATGTGGCATGTGTCCGAGTTGTACTTGAAGTCCGATGTGTAGAGGGTGAAGAGAATGGGGGAGAGCACGGTCCCCTGTGGCGCCCCCGTGCTGCTGGTCATCATAGAAGACAAACAGTCCCCCATACAGACATACTGGGGTCTGTCCGTTAGGTAGTCTGTGATCCAGGTCACGAAGTAGGGGTCCACAGTCATGGAGGTCAGTTTATCCTGCAGGAGCCGGGGCTGGATGGTGTTGAAGGCGCTCGAAAAGTCAAAGAAGAGCACCCTGACAGCGCAGCCCCTGGTGTCCAGGTAGTAGAGCACGCGGTGGAGGAGGTACAAGACAGCGTTGTCAACCCCAACCTTGGCCTGATAGGCAAACTGGAGAGGGTCCAGAGCACCCTGCACCTGTGGACGCATGAGCTCCAAGACCAGTCGCTCAGTCTTTATAAAACATTTATGTCTGAATTTTGGGGGGCTTGGAATGGATTAGGGCATTTGCATGGAAAGCACGTCTCTTCTAACAAAATTTTCTATTTAAGAAATTTCTTCCAGAACCAATTAATTGCGTAAGTAGAGGTACCATTGTACTTAATTTTATCATGTTCCAATTGCAACATCAGTATTTCTTTTTTCTGCTCAAATGTTAAACCACCAGCTGCCAACGGCGGATACAAACCAGTAGAGTTAACTAGAATGGAAGGTTGCTCCGGACCTCCAGCCAAAACACCCATTTCCCTCTGATTTGCCCCCACTCTTGTCACGACCCGGCTCGTGAGCCATGACAAAAAGTGGAGATACGCAGTATTTAAGGAAAAATTAAGACATTTATTTCACAAAAATAACTACAAAGCAAACATCTCTAAATTATAACATATGTAAATCAGTATTATCAGTGTGTGTGTAGATGGATGAATGTAAGATGGTGAGTCAAGTGTCGTATGAAAGAAACTAAACTAACAAACAGGCCGGAGCCAACCAAACACAAACATGGTGCCGTCAGGATCAGGAGAGAGCGAGGGAAGGTCTGAGATAGCTGATCTTAAATACCCTCACAGGGAGACTGGCCAGGTGCTCCCAGTTAGAGGGCTCCGCCTACCTGCTGGTTACCTGCAAAATACACCACACACACGCACAGCAGCAGGCCCTGCTATGCAGGAGGCTGTCACAATGCTAAAGTAAGTGACATTGTCCTGCTGCAAGATGAGAACTTACCTAGAAATCAGTGGAAGTTGGGAAAGGTAGTGGAAGTCCTCCCAGCTGCTGACAATAGGGTCAGAAGAGTTGGGTTGTTAATCAGTACATGACACTGGACAACAAAGGCACACGCACATTTCATCCACACTATTTAGAAAGAGCCATACACAAAACTGTGCTTGTGTTAGAAGCTTAGTAAGCGTTAACTCAGTCCTTTTCATTTTGATTTTTTGTTTCTTTGGAAAACAATGTTTTTGTACAGTTGAAGAAGTCACCTGACGTGATTGGTTGGAGTGTAAAAGCTTGTAAAAGTTTGTATGCGGGTGCTATATTGTATGCTGGCTATATATATATATAGAACACACACAAACATCGTATACAGGCCCCTGAACACAACACACACTAGGGGCCTGTAGGCATGCCAAAGAATCACCTTTGATTTCTCCAGTGCTTTTAACACCATTCAGTGAAGGCTGCTGGGTGAGAAGCTGCGGGGGATGGGTGTCGACACCTCCACTGTCTCCTGGGTCAATGACTACCTGACAGATAGGCCACAGTTTGTCCGTCTGGGCAGTGTTCTGTCTGACACAGTGGTCAGTGATACAGGAGCCCCTCAGGGAACTGTACTGCCCCCCTTCCTCTTTGCACTGTACACCAATGATTTTCAGTGCAACTCCGAGTCATGCTACCTACAGAAGTTCTGGGATGACTCGGCAGTTTTTGGGAGTATAAGTGGGGGGGGGGAGTACAGGGCTGTGGTGGATGACTTTGTGGAGTGGGCTGGAGCCAATCACCTGAGGTTGAACATTAGCAAGACCAGAGAGATGGTGGAGACGGAGATGGAGATGGTCTTTTTTCTCTCATTTTCTTTGTTCATCACACTACTGACACCTGTCAATACACTTCCATCCCTATCCTTAATCACCCTAACCTGCTGCACGTCCTTCCCATCTCTGGCTCTCTGTTTTGCCAACTTGTATAAATCAGTCTCTCCCTCCTTACTGTCCAATCTAGCATACAAGTCATCATAAGCCCCTTGTTTGGCCTTTGCTACCTCTACTTTCACCTTACGTTGCATATCCCTGCACTCCTGTCTGCTCTCCTCAGTCCTCTCAATGTCCCAGTTCTTCTTAGCTAACCTCTTTCTCTGTATACACTCCTGTACCTCCTCATTTCACCACCAAGTCTCCTTATCTACTTTCCTTCCAGATGACACTCCTCACCCATCTTTCGAACCACAACATGCACAACATTTTCCTAATGGTTGCACAGTTTTTCAGTTCCACCTCCGGTTGTTAGATTCCTGACAAGAACGCGATCTCCAGGATACAGGATAGAACTTCATACTTTCCCATCATAATTTGTCTTGCTCCTTTCAGTTGACTTTCTAAAATATTTCTTGTACTGTGTCATAGACTTGTTACATTTCCTGTTTCCATTTCTCAATGTATGACTTGTGATCTGTGTCATCTCTTCCTGAGGAATGTTCAAACATGATGTCAACTGGTAATTGTGGTGACCTCCCAAACAGTGGGTAGAAAAGGGAGAATCCTGTCACTTTGGATCTGGTGCAATTGTACACATGTATAAGCTTATTCAGGGAAGACATCCAGTTTGATTTCTCTTTTTCAGTTAGTGTTTTTAGCATTTGTAGGAGCGTTTGGTTAAATCGTTCTATCTGACCATTACCCTGTGGATGGTAATGGGTCGTTCTTCATCCTGACACACCACAGTTCTTCTTTATCTGAGCAAAACGTTGATTCTCGTACTCACCACCTTGATCATGATAGATCCTAGCTGGGACTCAAAATCCGATCTGCCACTGTCTTCACAGATTTTGAGGTTGTTGGGTGTGCCTGGGCGAAACGAGTAAAATGATCAACCACGACTAGGACATATTCATACCCACCCGAACACTTATCTAGATGAAGAAAGTCTATTGACACAAGTTCAAAAGTCTGTGTCATGACAATATTGACCAGTGGTGCTCTGGTTTCTCTTGAAGGTGTCTTTTGTTTAAGACTGGTGTATGCTTTGGTGATATAATGTTCAATGTGCATATAGTCTCTCCAGCACCTTCACTCCTTGCCAGATTGTTCTTCAGCGTCATGCGAGACTTTCCAGCATTCATTCCCTGTCTGATCTCCCTGTGTCGACTCTGCCTGTCCCTGACCTGCCATCCTCGTCTGCCTCCCGGTAAACTCACCTGCTTTCTGTCCCTGACCTCGTGCTCTGCCTCAGCGTCTCTGGTATCTGCCTGCTCGTCTGGTTTTGACTCCTCCGCCTGACCTCGTCTCTCCTGCCTGCTCCCCAACGGTGCCTCTGTCTTCGCTGACTGCTCACCTGGTGATAATAAAGGTCATTACCAACTGTTCCTGTGCGCCTGTGTACTGCATTTGGGTCCAAACCACACCCGTTTCAGTTATATCATGATTTGTAGGATTTTGGACATCAAGCAACATGTAAGGTGGAGCTTCACTTCTCAATGTTACATGTGTTTCACAAAAATCGAGCCCTTTTACTTTACTCTACATTTAACCTGTCTTTGTTGATATCTCTCGCTTTCTCTCTCGCATTAATACTCAAAATAACTCAATGACTGTGTGACAGAGGTGTTCAAGGTGGAGGTGGAACTTCATCAGGGATCAGCTCTGAGCCCCTTCTTGTTTGCTATGGTGATATGGTGATGGACAGGCTGATAGACGAAGTTAGACAGGAAGCTCCATGGACTATGATGCTTGCAGATGGCATTGTGATCTGTAGTGAGAGCAGGGAACAGGTGGAGGAGAAGCTAGAGAGGTGGAGGTTTGCCCTGGAAAGGAGAGAAATGAAGGTTAGCCACAGTAAGACAAGAGTGCATGCGTGTGAATGAGAGGGACCCAAGTGGAAGAGTGAGGTTACAGGGAGAAGAGATCAAGAAGGTGGAGGATTTTAAGTACTTAGGGTCAACAGTCCAGAGCAATGGAGAGTGTGGAAAAGAGGTGACGAAGCATGTACAGGCAGTAAGGAACGGGTAGAGAAAAGTATCAAAAGAAAAGGCTGAATCACACAGATGAGTCTTATGACGAGAAACACGCGTGAGATCAAAACACAATGGTGATTTTCGGTTTCGCAATTCAAGTGGAGAAATGGATAAATTGTGAATAATTTTGTTGAATGGAAGTGCATTTAAACTACATTACATTTAAACAACGTGCGTCCCAGGGACGCACGTTGTGTGATGATTGTGCATCCCTGTCAAAAAGTGTGCGTCAAAGATGCAAGGACGCACGCAAACAGGAACACTGTAGTTGCTTACATTCCACACAATGTCAGGTGTAACAAGATAATCAGTGATAACCATTCACTTCACCTGCCAGTGGATTGATTTTACAATTGTTTCTGTCATATATTATGGCCGTTCCTCCATATGTTGCTTTTCTTTGCCACCATAACTAGATTTGTAGTATATATCATACTTTAAAGATGCAAAATCAATGCATTAAATAAAATAAACAGAGGTATTAAAATTTCAGAAGAAACTAAAAGAGAAACCCAACTGGATGCAAATTGTACATTGAAAAATATGTATGGATTTTAGAAAATTAGACTAAAATGAATTAAAAAAAAGAGAACAATTTGCTAACAGCATTGTGCAACATGTGGCACTGAATACACAAACAGATCTTGTCCAGGGTATTCTCTATGGGGCTGCCACCAGCTTTAACACGAGGCCTTAAAAAAACAAAACCCAAAACAAACAAACAAACAAAAAAAAACCACCAGGAGAATGATAAAATTCCCAGGACTCTGTGAAAATAGATAATAATTAATCTCCTCAGTATCCTGTCTCACAATTAAATATATTGTACATTCAGTCCTCAGAGGGTTTCAGTCACTGCCATTGTGTGGCCAATATTTGCTTACTGGAGTGGCTGCAGATTGATGCCAACTCTCCAGCTGGAGACACACCAAAGCTTTGTTGGACAGAAAATCCCAATGAAAGCTTTGTTGGATCAGCTGTAACCACTGATTGTGTTTGTACTCTAAAATAATTTTTTAAGAAAAAGATAAATTCAGTAAGTCCAAAATAATGTGTTAGCCAGGATTTCCCTGGCAACATGAAGGCCTCCTACATGTATTATTCATATCGCAAACACAATAATACTATATGACAAATTGTCCATCAGCTAGGACTTGTCCTTTAGTTTTTAGTGTTTGTGATGCTGCCAAACTTTCTGGCATCCAGACATATAATTTTTTTGAAATACAAAATAATCGATTTGAAACTGGAAGAGACTGAGTGGTCTTTAATGTCAAATGACTCACAAGTAATTACAGGTTTGGAAGACAAAATAGATTCAAATAGACAGCAACACGATCTACATAAAAAAGTGAAATACACACTAAAAACAGACAGTAGTATTCTTCTGACTAAACAGACTAAACAAAAATATTGTCTGTTCAAAATAAATCCGTAAGTCAGAAGTGAAATTACTTAATTGTTTTCACATGTGTGAGACCTTTTGATTGTCAGAACAGGAAAAAGATGAGGTGGTTTGGTGAGCTGTTGTTGGCTCTGAGCTGAGACGCTCAGAGCCAACAACAAACAAGAACGGGAGTTGAGTGTTAGAGATGCATGCGTTTGGACCCAGTGCTGCTCAGCAGGCTTTGTTGCATAAAGAGTAACCAGTACAATACTTGCATATTGCGCTGTGCGTTTGTTTTGAACTCTGATTTTTCGTAAGTCAAATGTTTATATGTTGGGGACTAGTTTTAATTAATTAGCACGAACAGCATGTTTAAATGTTTAAGGCGCTTTTAGTAGCTGGCATAGCACACACCTCACAGCATACTAGCTTTTAATTAATATAATAGATGAAAATACTCCCCTTTGGAACTTAAAAAGTCAGGAAAATAATAATGATAATCCAAAGACACAAAATACAACTTACTTGAAATTCCCTAGAGAGCATGAAAATGTAAAGAGAAGCGCTTAAATCCGCAATCATAGTCCTCACTGGTGTTACGCTATGGATGGAAACACTGGGCAGCATTTGAATATCAATTGTCTGGGTGGTTTTGCGATGGACTAGTCCCAGAGTACAAAAAATAACAATATCACTCAGGTAGCAATCCATCATGTCTTTAATGTCACATATGGACTCATCCAAAGCTGCCTCCACAAACAAGGAGGCAGCAGGGAGAGGCTCCAGGCTTACAGACGGCAGGACATTTGATAAGTATTGAACTTTTGCTACGATAGACTTATAAACAGTTAAAATATTTCCTCACAACCCCATATCATTGTCGTAAACTGAGTATATATTACAATAAAGGCATAAATAGGTGAAATTTGAGGTTGGGACACTCTAAGCTGGACACCATGGACCTATATTAGCTGTAAGGCTAAAGAGGGCCCTCTCCCTCTACAAGGAGGCAGAGACTTTCCCTCAAAACTCTTATTCCATCTGAGTTATAAGGCCATAAAAGAGGCCTTATTTTTGGAAGTCAATATGGACGTGAAGTTTCATTTTTTAAGCTTTTGAGTTAATGGTTTATGTTTATGTTTTTGCTACTGTTTATTGTAGCTCAAGGGGTGAAATATTAGTTTTATATACAGAAATGAAGCAGAATAAGTACATTTAAAGACACAAAATGTCAGTTAAGATAATTACCTATAATGTAAACGTACTGGGTAATCCGATTAAAAGAACCAAAGTAATGTCAAAATTGAAAAAGGATGACATAGAAGTAGATATCCTCCGGAAAACCCATCTCACAGAACCGGAACATGAAAAACTTAAGAGATGGAGATTTAACCAATACTCATCTTCATATAAAAAGGGTTCAAAAAGAGGAGTAGCAATACTAATTTCTACTATATTAAACTTTGAATGTACATTTGAAAAAAAAAAAATGCATGGGAGATTTGTACTGGTCAGAGGGATTCTGTAGGGAATTTTGGTTACTTTTTTAAATGTTTATGTGGCCCCAGGATATGATTGGAAAATTTATAAACATATTTTTGATTTGATGAGCTCTAAAGCTCAAGATATCCTAATCTGTGGAGGGGACTTTAATGTCAGACTTCACACGCTATTACATATCTCAAAACCTTATTAATCAGAGGGGCAAAAACTACCAAAAATATAAGAATAATGATGAGGGAGCATGGACTCTCAGATATATGGAGAGATTTGAATCCAACAAAGAAAGATTACACTTTTTTTCCCCTCTCCCTCACTCTGTTTATTCTAGACTTGATTATTGAATTACATTTCAAAGATAATTGTTTAGGGTGAAAAAATGTAATACAGTATTGGAACCATGTACCAGATCAGATCACGCCCCAGTCTGGAGCTGATGTTGGGACCTGACAAGAAGATCTGGAGGTTAAATACAGGCATTTTAAATGCAGCGAAGAATAAAATAAGAAAGGAAATTACAGATAACTTTACCGATAATGACAATGGGCAAGTCTCACCACTTATAATCTGGGATGCTTGCAAGGTGGTTCTTAAGGGGAAGATTATAGGTTACTCCTCAAAATTGAATAAACAGAGAAAAGAAAAAATATGACCAACTTCAAAAAGATTTGCAGGTATTACAAACTCAACATAAGAGGACAATGGACTTGAAAACCAAAAGGGAAATTGATAAAGAATGAAATTAATGAAATACTCTCGAATGACATTAAGAAAAGGATGATTTTTTTTAAAACAAAGATATTCCAAAGCAGGAGGAAAATCGACAAAGCTACTCACATACAGATTAAAAGCCCCGCAACAGATTCTATATGCTGCAAACTAGAGGATATCCAACGGTCATCTGAAATCTTACTATAAGGAATTATACAGGCAAGCCAGGCTGGATGAGACAAAGATTGACAACTTTTTCGATTGGATAAGAATACCTAGAGCTTCAGTCGAAAAAATAAATGCCTAATTAATGAAATTAGGGAGGAAGAAATCAAAAAGGCATTCTCAAAAATAAAACCAAATAAGTCACCGGGACCAGATGGGTTCAGAGTGGTACAGGGAAATTAGAGATCTATAGATACCCAGTATTAAGGAAACATTTAACTATCAGCTTAATACTGGCTCAATCCCCCCTCCTTGGAGTGAAGCTGTGATTTCCTCGACACCTAAAGAGGGTAAAGATAAACTAGGCTGTGGAAATTATAGGCCGATAAGTGTTCTAAACCAAGATTACAAGATTTTCACCTACATTATGGCAAAAATATTAGAAAATATTCTGACACAGATAATTACAGTAGTTTGGACCAGACAGGATTCAAAGACAGACTCAAGATAACATCCGCCGAACACTACATTTAATTGAATACATTACTGAAAATAACATAGAGGCGGTTTTAATTAGTCTTGATGTGGAAAAGGCATTCGATCAGGTCAATTGGAAATTTCTGTATAGAATTCTGGGGCATTTTGGATTCCACTAGACTTTTATAAATATCATAAAGGCTTTGTATAACAGTCCAACAGCTAGAATAAAAGTAAATGGATCCATATCAAACTCATTTGATATGGAGAGGGGCACCAGACAGGGTGGTCTTATGAGCCCACTTCTGTTTTCCCTGTTTATTGGAGGACTAAGTCAAACTATTAATTAAGATAAAAACATTGTAGGTATACAAATTTTGCTCACTAACATGAAATCTCTTTATTTGCAGACGACGTCCTAATTACTTTATCAAACCCAGAAAGTTCCATTTTCAAATTTGTGTCATTTTTCAATGCTTTTGGCTCTGTCTCAGGATACAAATTAAATATTTCAAAGACTCAAATCTTAAGTTTCAACTATAAATCTAGCCAAATCCTAAAAACTGATTTTGACTTGAATTGGAATTTGGATTATATAAAATATCTAGGGGTCAATATTCCAAAAAGATGTAACAAAATTATATGCATTAAATTTTAAAGTGTTAACCCAGAAAATAAAAGAAGATACAAAAAGATGGAATTTATTACCCTTACTAAGCTTTGAGTCAAGGATTGAGACAGTGTTAATGAAAATCCTGCCCAGAATGTTATATTTGTTTCAAATTCTCCCAATTGAAATTACGGATAAACAATTCAAGAAATGGGATAAATTGATTTCATTTTTTATTTGGCAAGGGAAGAAACCAAGGATTAGATTTCAAACCCTCCAAATGGCTAAAAACAAGGGAGTATATGCACTCCCATGCCTAAAGCATTATTATATCTCATCCCAGCTGAGGATTTTATTTTGTTGGTGTAATTCTCAGTACCAAGCAAGATGGAAAGACATTGAAAAGAACATATCTGGGTTGATCCCGATTGAGGCCAGGTAAGGGGATAAAAGACTTATTAAAAACATTTTGGAAAAGGGTAATAGTTGGATTAATTTATCATTGAAAACTTGGTTAACTACCATTACTAAGCATAAATTGATGGATGAAATAAAAATTTTGCGATGCTGCTCCTATGACATAGATTTTACTCCAAATAAATTGGACGCAGCTTATAAGGGATGGGCTGAACAGGGTCTTTCCTCATACTGCACTTTCTTTAGACGGGGGACAATAAATGATATCCAGACAGTGAAAAGATTACATTGGCTAAATATTAGGGACTTCTATAGATTCCTTCAGTTGTGCAATTATATAAACAATGTTTTTACAAAAGGTCATACAGCATTTGAAAATAATTTAGTGAAAATTTTTATTCATGCCTATGGGGCAGACTCTGGGCATATAAGAATAGGCAAAGGACTTCAAGGGATGGAAGAAGCGAACACCAGCTATATAAAGCAAAAATGGGAACAGGAAGCAAATCCCAGAATTGTACAAGATTGGGTTAGACGATGTGAATTTCAATGGAGGATAACAAGTTCATCCCAATGGAGGGTATTTGGATGTGTAGCAAGTTTCCAGGCTACATTAATTAAAGATATTAGCTTTCGGACTAGTCAATCAGAAGACCAATTCGACTCATGGAGGTAGTGGTGCAATGAACCACACAAACACAGAACTTTATGTGCAAATAGTACGTTATATTAATTTGTGAAGAAAAATATATATATACAGTGAACCCCAATATTCACTCTCTGCAGAAGGAATAAAATTAACTAAAGTAAAGCACATTTCAGATAAACCCACACACAATATTTATCATCACACTCATTGTCCAAAATAATCCAGGGTCAAGTCCAATCCGTAATTGGTCCGTTGGCAATGGCGTGTGTGTGCGTGTGTGTATGTGGGTGTGTCCGGAGGTGACGTGGGGGGACCGGCTTCCAGAGCCTCCTACCAGACCAGGCGAAGTTCTCCGCATCGGTTGTCCCCGCTCTGAATCAGAGTCCTAGCTCGCCATCGTTTAGTCGAGTCCTCACCGGCACTCCGACCAAATCCATAAAAAATGTTCAACGTTCATATAGTTCATATAACTCGTCCACACAGGTCTGTTCCGGTAGCCTGCGGCTGATCAGGGAACTCCAATGCCGGCTGCTTTCGACGCTTCCGGATCTCTCTCTCTTTCGCGGACACCCCCCCCCAACGCCGTCTTCTCACTGGCTTTTATTGCAGGTGACATCATTAGCCACCCGTAGCCCCACAGGTGAATGCGTGATGTCATACACCACGTGACAAGTTCACACTAGTGTGGAACCTAACGTCCTTTGATATGTAAGAATAAACAAAATATTAATAATAAGAAAAATATTAATAATAACCAAAATAACCATCGAATATTACTATGGTAACATTCATCCTGGTTACAGATGGAAGACAATTTGTAGATATTTTATTACGCCTGTCCAGAAGCGCCACCACTCAGGCTCTGCCAGCTGTTGGAGGAATTGTGGCTCTCTTGATACCAATCACTATCATATATTTTGGGCTTGCCCAAAAATAAATTCCTTTTGATTCATATAAAATTACTGAATATATTTGGACCTACCATAGCCTTCAAATGGGACAAACTTTTATTTATTTTTTTGCCATATATATCCATGAATAAAGCAGCCAGGTATCTGTATGGGATATTGAGAATTGCGGCATGGAAAACAATTACTAGAAACTGGCTTAATCCTAGTACACCCTCTATAGATAATTCTGTTAGCTTTCTGTAAATAGGCTTGAGAAACTTCTTTAGACCAGCTCTATTTGGAAAGATCCAAATAGAGCTGGAGGAGGACATAGGTGCAAAACATAGTTGCATATGGATTCCACAGAATGAACCACTGCTGGTCACTGAGCGTCTATTTAACTGTGATAATCTGTGCAGTTGGGACCCTTCTACTACTGTCCATCCATGCTCTGTTAAAAGAAAGGATGAGAATTTGTTTATACTTCAGTAGAGGATAAATGTCACATTTTGTACTCTACCAGAATGGGAAGCAATGGGAAGAGAACAATCAGTAACATAAAATATTAGACCACCTTTGCTTTCTTCAATTTCTTGTTCATTTCTTTTTTCTTTTTATCAATTAGTAACTCCTGTGTGTATCATGTGACTAAAACAGACAAAAGATAAAACTTAGGAATACCTTGAAGCAGTTATAAGCAATACAATACCACAGCCATTTTGATGTAAGAACTAAAGCAGTTTTGGCCAATACTTTATCAAGGAAACCCTGCAAACGAGCTACATGTCAGCTCTTCATTTCAGTTCTTGTATAATACAGGAAAAGGCGATGGTATGAATATCCTTCCCAACTGTTTTGTAACATGCATATGCTGATTTACTGTTTTATTTACACAACAATAAAACATTTAAATATTTCCTCATTGAACAGAACTTGATATAGATGAGAGCACATTTGTGTATGTGAAAAGAGCATTATGTTGGCAATAAAACAATTGAACAGTCAAACTTCCACTTAATATTTACTGTACAATATCAAACATAATGAGAATGAAGAGGATCCCTAAGGAAATGATGCAGAAGTCTGACCTGTGTTAATGATGTTTTTATCATTCGTTCTCAGTTCCTCACATATGCTTTCCCCCCCAATGGATCGCACCTAAATAAAATAAATTAATAAACTATTATTAAAGCGGTTTACCTACGTATTTTTACCGTGAGTGCAATGGACTACGTTTAAACTTATGCATTGAATTGAGCAGTAATTCATTCCCATGCCATCTCCCTCTTCTTTGCAGCTGCACCGCTGTTTCTCTTTCTTCTGAATACCCCAACCATAACCCCTAACCCTACTCTAACCCTTACCCTAACCTTAACCCCTAACCCAAACACCTAACCCTAAACCTACCCTAGCCCTAACCCTTACCCGAACCTAACACATAATCCTGAGCCCCTTGAACCTAACCCCAACCCTAACCCCTAAACCTAACCCTAACCCTACCTGAACCCTAACCCCTAACTCTAACCCTAACCCTAACCCTACCCTAACCCTTAACCCATACCTGCAACCCCTACCCCCTAACCCTACCTCTAACCCCAACCCCCTAACCCTGACCCCCAACCCTAACCCTAACCTAACCCTTAACCATAACCCTACCATAACCATTGCCCTAACCCCCTAACCCTACTCTAACCCTTACCCTATCCCTAACCCTAACTCCTAACCCCTACCCCCTAACCCTACCCTAACCCCTAAGCATAACCCCCAACCTGAACCTTAACCTTAATCCCTAACCATACCCCCTAACCCTACCCTCTAACCCTACACTAACCCCTAAGCTTAACCCCCAACCTGAACCTTAACCTTAATCCCTAACCATACCCCCTAACCCTACCCTCTAACCCTACCCTAACCCCTAAGCCTAACTCCCAACCTGAACCTTAACCTTAATCCCTAACCATACCCCCTAACTCTTAACCCTAACCCCCAACCTTAACCCTAACCCTTAACCCTATCCCCCAACATTAACCCTATCCCCCAACATTAACCCTAACCCTAAACCCTAACCCTAACTCTAACCCCCGACCCTAACTCCTAACCCTATCGCACACCCCTAACCCTAAGACTAATCCCCTAACCCTACCCCCTAACCATAATATTAACCCCTAACCATACGCTAACCCGTAATCCCCAACACTAGCCCTAACTCCTAATCCTTAACCTTAACACTACCCTAACCCCGACCCTTACCCTAACCCATACCCCTACCCCCTAACCGTACCTTAACCTCTAACCCCTAACCATAACCCCTAACCATAACCCCATAACCCTACCCTAACACCTAACCATAACCCCCAACCCTAACCCTTACCCTAACCCCCTAACCCTTACCCTAACCCCCTAACCCTACCCTAACCTTAACCCTTAACCCTAACCCTTAAACTTACCCTAACCCTAATATAAACCATAACCCTAAGCCCCTTACCCTAACCCTAAACCCTAACCCATACCCCTAACCCTACCCCTAACCCCCTAACCCTACTCTAACCTCTAACCCTAACCCCTAACCATAACCCCATAGCCCTACCATAAAACCTAACCCTAACCCTAACCCTCTAACCCCTAATCTGGGTAAGAGGATGGCGGCGCGTGCACACGCAGCGGCTCCTCTCTCTCCCGATACAGCAATTTTTTCATGTTTTTTTGTGTCTTGTCTCTCCGTGTGTTTGTCCATCTTTGTCACGTCAAGCTTCGTCATGTGTACTTACCCCAAGGCGCTCATACTCCCGTGAGTTTCTGCTCGACATGCTCAGAACAACTTTATTGGATTTAGACCCAGCAGATAAGGAAGTGCTGTGCGAGTGCCGTCTGCTCTGGAGGCCTGCTCAACCCACTCCTGCTCCCTACCCACAGTGGAAGCACCACAAGTGGAACATGCAAAAGCAGAAGCGGGGTAAGCGTGGAGGCATCCGGGTTAGGCTGGTGGCTAGCTCTCACCGGCCGGCTATCCCGACCATCACACTCGTCAACGTACGCTCGCTGGACAATAAACTGGACTACATCCACCTGCTCCGATCATCAACTAAGTCAGTGGATGAGTGTTGTGTCTTCATATTTGTGGAAACATGGCACACTGACAGCGTCCCGGACTGTGCCATTCAGCTGGACCGGCTAACGTGCTACCGGGCTGACAGAGCACTCATCGAAGGGGGGGAACACCCGCGGCGGGGGACTCTGTGTTTACATCAGGGATGCTGGTGCCGCGACACACTGCTCTCCTCTGGTGTAGCTTATGATCATCAGAAGGCGGCCATTCTACCTGCCCTGGGATTTTTCTTCCATATTGCTGGTGGCAGTATACATCCCTCCCACCTCCAGCAACAACAGGAGTGAGGCACTGAATGAACTCTACCATCACATCAGTGAGCAGCAGACAGCCCACCCAGATGTCTTCCTAATTCTGGCGGGGGACTTTAACCATGCAAACCCCAAGAGTGTATTTCCAAAATTACATAGACTTATCAGCTTTGCCACCAGAGGAGCTAACATCCTGGACAATGTCTACACGACACATAAAGATGCCTACAAGGCCCACGCCCTCCCCCACCTTGGGGCGTCAGACCACACCACTGTTATGCTAACGCCCGCATACAGACTGCTCCTTAGAGTCGTTTTCCAAAAACTGTTGAGTCAACTCAACAGCTTTTGGACTCAACAGCTGTTGACAGGTCATCGGAGATGTGCACATCCAGGAACTCGGTGCTGCTGACCCTTTCCACTGCAGCACCGTCGATGGTTAGGGGAGCATGCTGGGTGCGTGCTCTCCTGAAGTCCACAACAATCTCCTTCGTCTTCAGTGGAAAGGGTCAGCAGCACCATGTTCCTGGGTGTGCACATCTCCGAGGACCTGTCCTGGGACTGCAACACTGCATCGCTGGCCAAAAAAGCCCAACAACGCCTCTACTTCCTCTGCAAACTGAGGAGAGCAAGAGCCCCACCCCCCATCATGCTGACTGTCTACAGTACCATCAAGAGCATCCTGACCAGCTGCATCACCGTGTGGTACAGCGCCTGCACCGTTTCCTGCTGCAAGACCCATCAGCATTGCAGGTGATCCCAGCCTTTTCAGCCTGCCGCCATCAGGTAGGAGACTGCAAAGTCTGCGGACCAAAACCAGCAGGCTCAAGGACATTTTCTTTCACCAGGCAGTCAGGAGGCTCAACTCCCTCACTGCTCTGTACCCTGCCACAACCTTGAACTCTACCCTCTCCCTGCCCTGGCCTCCCCCCAGCACCTGACTACCTCTCCCTCTCACTCTACCCCCGTCAACTCAGGAACTGCGCACACGTCACTTCCCCAATGGGATTAGAGAGTCTATAGAGATATTTACCATCCCTTTGTGTTTCGTCTCATAATTTGTGTTGTACTGCCTGTGTTGTACTGCTTGTTGTACTGCCTATGTTGTCCTGCCCGTGTTGTACTGGCTGTGTTGTACTGTCTGTGTTGTCCTGCCTGTGTTGTACTGTCGGTGTTGTACTGCCTGTTGTACTGTCTACCGTGGGTCAGAGAGGACTGCAATTTCATCTGTGCTGTATGTCGTGCATATATGGTACATTTGACAATAAAGCTGACTTTGACTTTGACTAACCTAACCCCTAACCCTACCCTTAACTCTAACCCCTAAACCTACCCTAGCCCTAACCATAAACCTAACCCTAATGTAGCCAATAACCCTAAGCCCCCTAAAATGAACCCCAACCCTGACCCTTAACCCTACCCAAACCCTATTCCTAACCCTTAACCCTAACTCCTAACCCTACCCTAACCCTAAACCCTACCCCTTAACCCTAACCCCAACCCCCTAACCTTAACTCCTAACCCTACCCCCCAAACCTTACCCCTCACTCTAACCCCATAATCATAACCCCCGATCCTAAACCTAACCCCTAACCCTAACCACAGGGTTAGGGGTTAGGTTTAACCTAACCTAACCCCTAACCCTAACCCCAAACCCTAACCCCAACCCTAACCCTTAACGCTAACCCCTAATTTCTAACCCTAACCCTACCCCTAACCCACTAACCCTACCCTATCCTCTAACGCTAACCCTAACTCCTAACCCTAAACGTAACCTAACCCTAAACCCCAACCCTAACCCCTTACCCTAATGCACACCCCTAACCCTAACCCTTAATCTACGCTAATCCTAAACCTACCCTAACCCCTAACCCAACACTAACCCTAACCTAACCCTTACCCCCAAGCCTAACCCCCTAACCCTAGTTAGTATAGACACCAACCCATTTCTCATCCCACTGGTACTCTCAGTCCACCCAATCTCTCCTCAGCACCATCCAACAAAACACACTTACAGTCGCCCAACCCATCCCTTGCGGGCTGCCGTCTGATCTCCGCCTTCAGGAGGAACAAAAATATCAAAAACCTCCTGGTCCACACAGCCCTTAAACCAGTAACTCCTAGGGAGGCGTCTTGAGCCCGGGAGATACATTTTATCCAAACCTGCTACATTTTTAACCCATTCAGTCGGGCTGGTTTTAACCTCTGGCAGGCCCCCACACCCTCAACCTCGAATTAGTTGTCGAGCATGCCAGAAACTGTACAGTGGGGCAACCAAAAGTGCCATACTTTTACGCACCCATTTAATCCCACCAGTCACAATTGTGACCAAAATTATTTTTTTCATTTATGAGACTATAAAATGTTACCAGATGATCCATTCATGCATTTCCAGCAATTATTGAAAAGTTTAAAGGATTCCAAAGACACTTGTGCAGTGTCACATGATCACTTAAAATTGTCACATGACCAGAGCTGTTTACTTCCTGTATGCACCATTAGGAGAGGATGGCAGACTCAAGAGCCCGAAAGAAAAGGTTAGTAAAGCCAATTAAAGACCCCCCCCTTTTTTTAAATTTCTGTTTGTAGTCCATATTCACCTTATTTAATATTATTATTGTAAATTTTTATTAATTTATTTCAATTAATTTATTTTATTTGTTATATTTAAGCCTCCAGAAATATAAACCCCCAACCCTTACCCTTACCTTTATCCTAACCCCCTAACTTAAACGCTTACCCTAACCCCCAACCCTAACCCTAGCCTTACCCCAACTCCTAACCCTAAACCTATCCTAACCCTAAACCTACCTTAACCCCCAAGTTTTTCAAAATAAGACTATGCACAAGATAAATGTGTAAATTGTGCACATAGTAGTTTGTGTCATGTAGACGTTTGCACCAATCACGGTACGTGTTTGCATCACGTGACAAGCATGTACGCATCGCGAAACATGTTTACATCATGTGAATACATGCATCACTGCTTGTACGATGGCGCCTACATGGACAGAAACACCACAGCTGCCGTCTGACAATAAGGAGCCATTTGAGGCGCTTTTCTTAGATCAAATGTAAACGATCATATCTCCGGTTTTCCGGGGTCAATCGGCTCCAAATAAAAACCGGAAGACAGTTTCACATCTCTACTGTTACGTAAACATGAGCACAGCAATCCACATGACAGACTTTATTTGTTAAGAACGGTTTAAAAACATCATACACTCTGATCACGCCAGCATGATCATTGGGCTTTAAGGGTTAACCCCTAGCCCTACCCTAACCTCTAACCCCTGACCACAACCCTAACTCCTACCCCTAATCCTAATCTTATCCTAACCCTTACCCTACCCCTACCTACACTAACTCAAACCCTAACCATAACCTAACAGTAACCCTAAACCTAACTTTGGACCCTCTGTACCCCGGAGGGAACAGCGATTCTTTTCTGGGCCCTGACGGGGCATAAACCCTACCCACACTAACCCTAAACCTCACTCTTAACCCTAACCCCTAACATTAACCCTAACCCCCTAGCCCTACCCTAACTTCTAACCCCTGACCCTAACCCCTAACCATAACCCTACCCTAACACCTAACCCTAACCCCAAAACATAATCCTTACCCTAACCCCCTAACTTAACCCCTAACCCTACCCTAACCTCTAACCCTAACTCCTAACCCGAAACCTACCCTAACCATAAACCCCTGAAAAGCGTTTTTGAAACCGAAATCTCTGGTTTTCCAAGTTCAGGGTAAATTAACCCAGAACCACAGATTTATGTTAGGGTATGTAAACCCTGCTTTCGTGAAACGGGCACATAGTCATGAAAGCTCAACTATGTAAGTGTAATTACAGCTGCTAGTTTTTTTTTAACTATTTTAATTTTTTTTATTATATGCGTCTCATAATCCGTTGCACCTTATATATTAAATTAATTACAAAATAAACAATTCATCAAAGGTGTGTCTTATAATACAGTGCAATATAATACAGAAAATACTGTATTACAGCATATCTGTCTTGTTGGAAGTAAAAACATTCATTAAAATATTAAAATATTCTCAAATTATCAATCAAATAAAGGTTCATTTATATAGCGCTTAATCACAGCAACAGACATTTCAAAGCACTTCAACAGACAGAAACCCAACTGAACCCTCCAGAGCAAGCATAAGCGACAGTGGCGGGGAAAAACACCCTTAATGAGGAAGAAACTCCAGGCAGGACCTAGACTCTTTGTGGCGGCCATCCGCCTTCACAGGTTGGGTGGAAAATAAATAAAAGGAAGATAAGAACACGATAAGAGAATGAGAGACAGAGAGTGGCAGCTAGGCCAGATACAGTCAGTGTCAATATGGTTATAGTTGGGGTTGTTGTCTTCATTACATGTTTCCCATTGGTAAATTCAAGGCACAATTACAGCTGCGTGGATCTATATGGTGGCACGGAGGAAGAAAGGAAGTAGGACCACAGCCGATGGGTGGTGGTACTGGTGGGCTTGGAGGAGAAGGTCCACAGCACATGGATAGATGGGAATGATACTGGTGGGCTTGGCGGTGCAGGACCACAGAGGATGGTCCACAGCGGATGTGCGGAGGAGGGGTGGAACAGTACGGTGACACGGAGGAAGAGAGGCAGCAGGACCCCAGCCGATGGTTAGGTGAGGGGTGATACTTGTGGGATGGGAAGAGCAGGTCCACAGCAGATGGGTGGATGAGGGGTGAACCTGAGAAAACCTGTGAAGACATAGAGCACAGAGACTCCAGGGAAGAAATGGAGTTAGTAGGGTGTGATTGGAGACTTGGAGAGTGAGATCGGAGAGGAGGAGAAGTAACAGAGATGGTCAGAGAGAAGGAGGAGGAGAGAGACACTCAGTAAGTCTGGATTTTGAGTCTCCAGCAGTGTAGGTCTATAAGAAAAAAAGTAGCAGTCTAAGTTGCCTTAATTGTAAAATTTGTGAAAAAGAAACATTTTAAATCTAGTCTTAAATAGTGAGAGGGTGTCTGCCTCCTGAACTGAGGAAGTGAGGTGGTTCCACAATAGAGGGGCTTGATAGCTAAAGGCTCTAGCCCCCGTCCTACTTTTGTAAATTCTAGGAACCACCAGTAGGCCAGTATGTTGAGAGCGTAATGCTCTAGATGGATTATATGGAACTAAAAGTTCCTTCAGATAGGTCGGTGCCTGGCCATGAAGGGCTTTGTAAGTGAGGAGTATTTTAAAATCTATCCTAGCTTTCACAGGAAACCAGTGCAGAGAAGTCAACAAAGGAGAAATATGGTCCCTGGTACTGGTCCTGGTGAGAACACGGGCACCAGCATTCTGATTAGTTGAAGAGTTTCCAGCAACCTTTTGGGGCAGCCTGAAAAAGTGTGTTACAGTAATCTAGTCTGGAAGTGATGAAAGCATGGATCAATTTCTCTGCATCATTCCTTTTAAAAATATGCCTGACTTTAGTAATGTTTCGGAGATGGAAAAAGGCCGTTTTAGAAACCTGCTTAATGTGTGTGTTAAACGAGAGATCCTGATTAAAGACGCCATCCAAGGCTATTACATCACTGGACACTACATCCCCAACAGTTTTTGAGCCGAACACAATGACCTAAGTTGAATCAGAATTGAGATGCAAAAAGTTATTGGTCATCCAATCTTTAATCTCTTTGATACACGCCTGTAATTTGCACAACTGATTGACTTCATCAGGTTTAATCGAGATATAATTGCATATCATTGGCATAACAATGGAAGTTGATGGAGTGTTTCCTTATCCAATTACCTAGAGGAAGCATGTATAAGATAAACAGTATTAGACCAAGAATCGAGCCTTGAGGAACTCCATAGCTAACTGTAGTTGACTGGGAGGAGTCGTTATTAACGTTAACAAATGGGAACGGTCAGTTAAATAGGACTTAAACCACCTCAATGCTGATCCCTTAATACCAATTGTTTTGTCCAGTCGTGCCAGAAGAATATTATGGTCAATTGTGTCAAAGGCCGCACTAAGGTCCAAGAGACCCAATATGGAAACAAGTCCTCTGTCTGAAGCGGTTAGAAGGTCGGTGCTAACCTTGACAAGTGCTATTTCCGTACTATGATGGTCCCTAAAACCTGACTGGAAATTCTCGATGGCATGCAGTACAAATCCTCTGTACTCTTTTTTGAAGTTCTGTCTGATTAAGGCTCCCCATAATGTTTTGGATCAGCCATTTGTTCAAAAACATCATCATCCTCATAAAATCCAGTGTGTGATAATAAAACAACAAGGTTATTTTTATTACTGTCACAAAGTTTAAATTTTTTTTTTTTCTGATTTTCTTCGAGTTTTTGTAGAAGGCGCACCTTGCATATGTATGATATGAAGTTGTTTGGCTTTTGCAATATGCTTCTTTTAGGTTTTTTTTAGTGTCACTCATAATTTTGAGTCATTTCAAAGTCGATCATCTTGATGTTGGAAATTTAATGAGATTTATGTTTCGAGGACGCCATTGGAAATGAGTCTTTCATCTCAGTAGAATGTTTCAAGCATTCATTTGTTGTTTTCTTTTTTTCTATTTTAGTCGAAGAACAAAGCAGAAGATGGCAGACGGAGCAAAAACCTGAGGCGATTAGAAACGTCATTTGAGTGTTGATCAACAAACAATTAATAAAATTAGGCTAAATCTTGCAATAGTCAAAGTCAAAGTCAGCATTATTGTCAAGTGTACCATGTATGCACGAGATACATCACAGATGAAATTGCAGTCCTCTGTGACCCACGGTAAACATGCGGTACAACAGGCGTACAATACAGGCAGAACAACAGGCAGTACAAGAGGTAGTACAACACAGCCAGTACAACACAGGCAGTACAACACAGGCAGTACAACGCAGGCAGGACAACACAGGCAGTAGAACAGACAGTACAGCACAAATTATGAGACCAAACACAAAGGGATGGTAAACATCTCTATACACTCTCTAATCCCGTAGGGGAAGTCACGTGTGCGCAGTCCCTAAATTGACGGGGGTAGAGTGAGAGGGAGAGGTAGTCAGGTTCTGCGGGGAGGCCAGGGCAGGGTGAGGGTAGAGTTCAAGGTTGTGGCAGGATGCAGAGCAGTGAGGGAGTTCAGCCTCCTGACTGCCTGGTGAAAGAAAATGTCCTTGAGCCTGCTGTTTTTGGTTCGCAGACTTTGCAGTCCCCTACCTGATGGCGGCAGGCTGAAAAGGCTGTGAGAGGGGTGGGTGGGATCACCTGCAATGCTGATGGCTTTACAGGTGAGATGGGTGTTATAAATGTCTGTGAGGGAAGGAAGAGAGACTCCAGTGATCTTTTCAGCTGCTCTCACGATGCGCTGCAGGGTCTTGTGGCAGGACACAGTGCAGGCGCCGTACCACACAGTACGGCGCCTGCCATAGTAGCTTGTAACAACAGTAGTAGCCACAGTTGTAGCTTATACCAACAGGAGATAAAATGGTGTTCTCAATGTTTATTAGCAGCTCTCTGGAGGTTTTAATTCAATGAAATATTTTTGTGAGGCACTGATAGGAAATATTATGTTGCATGTTTAAAAACTGATTCATTTAAAGTGACTGTCTCCACTGTGCTGTTCTACATGTTTTGTGTCCTGGATTATGATATCCCAGATGTAGCTGTTTATTTATAACATTCAACAGAGTAATGGAATGCCATATTTAAAGGGCAGATTGCATGATATTTTTGTCTTTCCATGTGGTCACTCATCAAATTATAGAATCCTAAGTTCCTACACGGACTTGGTGTTATTATTATATCATATTATCAGTTGGTCAAAACCAACAGGATGTACAGGACATGTGATGCGGAAAGTGATGAAACCACAAACACCATAGACAACATAATTCATCTTTTTTCGTCTTTAACTATTTTACAATATTGATCACATTCTTTTCACATTGTTAATAGCATATGTAGTGTGTAGTTGTGATTCACTATGGCACATTTTGAGGGTTAAATGTGTAATTGTGACTGCTCGTGCTCATTTATGTTTCTGGCACCTGGTGTCTATCAGGTTTGTCCCATTGTCTTCAGCAGTAAAATTATTCAGCTGACTAGAAACTGATTTAACTCAATTTGGAGCAGTTCCTCTATGAAACAAGTCAAGGCAAAAGAGTTTCTAAAGAAAAAAAAAGATTGCAACATGAACAGCCTAGTACATTAACCATGACTGTTGAATGATGATACCAGTGATTGAATATGTATGGAGGACAGTGTTTTTATGGCTCTACTGACGACTGATCCTTAAACATCTCATAAAATCTGATGTTTTGGCAAAGGTAGTGTGTGCGATCTTTGAATATGTCTGACAGTTACTGTGATTAAGGCACTCTTCAAACAGATAAAGCCATTTCTTGGTGCTATGCTCATCATGTCCAAGCAATGGAAATAAGCAGATCACTCAGATATCCTTTTTTTAAAAACAAATCATAAATGTTGGACCAACACATTAAAGGAGCTGCCTGTCGCTGAAGCTTAGAATGCTTGACTGTCTGTCATGTGTACGACAACCAAGGGGGACAACAACAACATCAAAATCAGTAAATTGACCACAGCTAAACTGTGTATGAAGAGGCTCTTTAGACTCTGCCAAGACTACTGGAGGAGAATCACAAACCTGGCAATTATGAGTGAACAGATTGCACAGATGGTACAGTGGTGTTGCGGGCAGTGGATTCAAATCCACCTGAAGACCCTGATCTTTAGTCAATCTAGCTGTAATGAAGCCAACAGTGGGCATTAGGTTATGCATCAATTGATAAATAATGCAACTTCTCAAAGCCAAGAAATATCCCCTCCCCTTTGCTCCCAATTGTTGGAAAAATAAGTGTCCAGTTTATTATTTGGAGTGGGAGTAGGTCAGTCCACTATAGGTCTTGGGCTCGGGATCGGAAGGTGGATGGTAAGAGGCCCATGTGGAAATGTCTGACAGTGAACTGGCAGCGAAGAGGTGGTACTTCACCTCCTGAGCACTGCAAATGTGCCCTTGAGCAAGGCACTGTCTTTTTACAAGCTGCTCATTGGGTACACCAAGTAGCTGCCTGCTGTTAATCTGCATGTTTACAGGCCCCTTGTGTGTGTTTGTGTGTGTGTGTGTGTGTGTGTGTGTGTGTGTGTGTGTGTGTGTGTGTGTGTGTGTGTGTGTGTGTGTGTGTGTGTGTGTGTGTGTGTGTGTGTGTGTGTGTGTGTGTGTGTGTGTGTGTGTGTGTGTGTGTGTGTGAGAGCGTATCCACCCTTTGTCTCTCACAAGGCTGGGAATGAGTGATAAATTCTCCTCTTGATTTAAGCCTGGATTATTTCACATGCAGGAATTAGGTCAGTTGAACATTACACTTGCCTGGTGACAGTGAATATCTATTAGGCTAAGGCTGTTTCTTAATGAGCATTGTAATAGTATTGGTTACAGGTAGCTGAGTTTGCTATGACGCTGAGGATACACCTTACGCGCACGCACACACACACACACACCCACACACACACACACACACACACACACACACACACACACACACACACACACACACACACACACACACACACACACACGACTAACGTGGACCAAACTAGTTAGCAAAATGCTAGCTGACTTCAACAGCTTGTGAGGAACTTTCACTGTGTAGTTCTCACCCAGGTCGTTACCACACGCTGCTACCATAGCCTGAAGAAACTCCACCTTGGCGATAACCACACCCATATCTGGGTGAACAATCAAATATGACTCAGGATAGGTCAATTACGCCCCGCTTGTGACGTCACACATGGCACTTTATGAATCTGATTGTTTTGATCCTGTCCAGCCATGAATTCCAAAGGATTCCAAATATTTATTGATTCTAGGATTTGTTATAGTTAGGGAGAACCACAAAGTATAAGTAGAGACCTGAAAAAAAGTGCTTTTCATAATAGGACTGTTGTGTGCCGTGAGGCAGAGTACAAGAGCGAACAGTTTATTAAGCACAAAGTAACAACAGAATGACACACTTGACTTACAAAGTAGCAACATTTCTTCTAAGAAGTAACTGTAACAAATAACTGCTAACAAAGTAAGAAAGGAAAATCACTTAACTCAGGGAGAAACTTGTGAAGACCAAAAACAAGAGAATTGCTGGAAAGAAACTTGCAGCATGAAACACGTGGCCAGTGATGTCCACTTTGTTCCGGTGCTCCAATACACGCCCCAGACTCGGTGGGAATTCCCATGTGAAACACTGCTCCGTAGCCTACTTCAGAAAAGGAAAAACCACCTGACTAATGATGTTTGGCACATCACGTGTTCTGAAACACTAAGCGCCCCATTCACCATGTGACACACTGGCACTCCATTCACCAGGTGAAACAGTTTAGTGGTCCAGATCAACGGCGAGTCCCAGATGTGTTGAAAGGGATGAAACAGCACGGTGCGCTGCCAATATCTCTCTGATTGATCACATTAGCATTCACACATTTTGCGTGGTATTTACTATACAATGGATCCAAGCAGAATGACATCCCAAGTCTGGGAACATTTTGAACTGGTGCCGCCGAACAAGGTAGGTTTTAATTTCTAAGAAACTTATTTTCAAGCTCTGTAGCTCACACAGTAGAAATAATAAACCACACACATGTCATTTTTAATTTGTAGGTTAAGTGTTTGCTTTGTTCCCGGCACCTGGCATACACCAACAACACGTTGTCAATGATGAGGCATTAGCGAGCCAGACATGAAGTACAAGCCGGTGCTGCTGCTGTGGTGACGTCTCCAACAGGTGAGCCGCTAGAACGTTCGCTGTAGTAAACAATATTAAGGATATTTAGCATCTGTAACTGTTTAGGGGCAATGAGTCTAAGTTTGGGTGAATAAAAACTTATTTGGGACAGGATGGTGGCGCGTGCAAATGCAGCGGCTCCTCTCTCTCCCGCAAGAGTGGTTCTTTCATGTTTTTTTACTGCCTGTGGGTCTGAGAGGACTGTAATCTCATATATGTCATGCATATATGGTACATTTGACAAAGTTGACTATGACTATGAAAAATGACCATGAAAGTAATGTCAGATCACACACATAGTGGCGTGCCTGTATCATACAGTTAGATATCTACACCTTAACATTTACCCTTGCAGCCTACTGTTAATGCTAATGTTGCTGCTAATGTTCATATTTCAGGGACCAGGAAGCAAGAGCTGGATGAAGCTCACGTGGATTTCATTGTGATGGACTCTCAGCCCTTGACTGTGATGTCTGATCCTGGCTTCCATGTTCTGGTGGCTAAACTGAACCCCACATGCACCCTCCCATCTAGGCAGGTAGTTAAAGCCATGGTGGAGAGGAGGTATGTGGAGCAAAAGGAGAAGGCCAAGGCAGCATTGCAGAGCGTTGCCAACGTCAGCCTGACTGCAGACATGTGGAACTCCATCATCATGGATGCGTATCTCGCTGTCACCTGTCATTCCATTCATATTCATGCAGGTGAGCTGTCCACCACACTGTTAGGAGTTCGGCTATTCCCAGTAAGTCACACGGCAGAGAATATCGCCGGCACTGCTCTAGAACTTATAAAGGAATAGGTGTTTGGTGACCGATGCCACTGCAAATATGATAACTGCGTTGAATATCCTGCAGGTGCGGCATGTCATCTGCCTGGCACATGCAGTCCATGGCTCATTGACATACGCGCAAAGACGAGGCATGTGGTCACCTATTTTAAGACTAGCACCACTGCTAGTGAGAAGTTTCAACAGATCCAGGTGCAGATGGGCCGCAAACTGATCATTGAGGTAGACACTCACTGGAACAGCACCTACAAGATGCTGCAGCCCTTCTATGAGCAGAGAGATGTAGTGGCAGCTGCTCTGACCACTATGCCCACAGACCTGCAGCCACTGAGTGCTAATGAATTTGAGTCTGTTCAGCAGTGCGTCAGGATGTTGGCACCTTTTCATTCTGCAACTGTGGAGCTGTCACAGGAAACAAGAGTGTCCAGAGCCAAGGTAATTCCACTTATCAGCATGCTGACATATGCTTTGAGTGAAGGAATGGCACACGTGACGAATGATATGGCTCGGTTTGAACCTGACGCGTATGTCATCGAGAAGTTCTGTGGAATAGAGACCACAAGTGTCTTTTTGTTGGACTCATTGCTTGCTCCGAGGTTCAAGGCTCTCTGTTTCCAGAGTCCTGCCAATGCAGAATTAGCTGTGCATCGGCTGAAATCAGTTTGCTGCCTTCCTGCGCAATCTACCCCAAGAAGCGGAGCCGCCGGCTTCAACTGACGCATAGCCAGAACCAGCTGCATCTTCTCAAGGTAGACAATTCATGTAATTTGGGTGAATACATTTATTCGTATTTATTCATTTACTAACTACATTTTCTATCATGTCCAATTTTCAGCCATCGACCTGTGGAGGCAGTTTCTCCACTGTGTAAACAACCTAATAGTCAAATTTTTGTGTGGTGGAATGTTACGTTTAAATGTCCCTTTTTCACTGCAGCAATTTAGACCTATACTTAAGTTTCATTAACATCTGTTGTATGGTACAATTTCATCTAAGCCTCAGGACTACTATTTGCCCTGAGGCATCGACTCTCAGACACATGGCCAAACACCTTGTGTTGCTAATTTGTCTTTTTTTTTCCTTGTGTTTTTTTGTTGTTGTTGCAACAGCGTGACGTGCAAAAATACGTGCATGTGTTGTTATTGAAAGTTCATTGTTTTACAAAGCTACATTTAAGACTTTATTTTGGCAAGTAAATATTAACATTTCAAGTCTTTCTCTCTCTGTTAATGAGCTCTAACCAAAACCCACTGCCCACTGATTTTTTTTTTGCTGTCAAAAACTGATCAATGTTGACATATTCATCACTTGGAAAATGAAGAAACTGCAAAATGTTGAACTGAGAAGGTTCATGGAATGCTCAGTTGTTGTTTTGTAGTCTGACAAATCAACTAACACATACGTTAAAAATGACCTTGCAAGTAGATTTAAATAAGTTTAAATAAGTTTTTACCAAGGTACTTTGTACCTTGGTAAAACACCTGCAGATGTGCCTTTTCTCCTCTAAAACACAGTCTGTGTTCCTGCACTATAACATATTTTCATATCAGTACCAAATTACAGCAGAGCAGATAAATGCCAACTGAAACAAGTCAAGCAATTTGAGAAGCAAGTAGAGAGGATTGTGCCCCACATACAACTTTGTCCTATGTATCCCATTTCGGAACTACAACCATTATGGTACTGATGCATCCTGGGGACACATGGAGAAACCTAAAAATAGACAGAAATGCACCCCTTTGTCCTGTAATTCGGTAATTGCATTGTCACTATGTTGCAATCAGTTCCATAGCATTAAAAAATAGCATTAAAGTAATAACCATTAGTTCTTAGCAAGAAACATGCTTACTCTCTTGAAATTGAAGGCTGGTAGAAACTATTGCAACACAATTCTTCTGACTGCATGAGAATAATGAAAGTTGTATATAAAGAAACAAGTTTTGATTCACGCATTACTGAAGAAGCCCATTGTGTAGATCCAATACCCTTTAACGCAAATGTTACTGCACTGCCTGAAAATTATTAATCACTTCCTGCTCAAATATTTTCTCATTCTCTCTACTGCATTGGACAGTGTTTCATTTCGATGGCAAGCACGGACTGCCATTTGCAGACTATAGAGCAAATGTTAATTTGCCCCATGTGCATTTCTGTGCTAGATTAGCTATGGGGCTGGGAGCTAGCATACTAGTCAAGAGAGGAAGAAGTGCCTTGGGTATGTACATAAGGTAATGTGATTGAGTTGTTCCCATAGATTTATCCTTTTCCTCAAAAACCCCTGGGTAGGGTGAGGAATAAGATATGAGATGAAGTTTTTGCAATTGTTGCATTTTTACTTTTAATTTAATAGTAGGGATGAGAAATACAATACATCCTGTAGTCCACAGTGTTAGAATAATGTATATAAGTTATCCCATATTTACTCGTTTTCATTCTTTTATACTATGAACATATAAATGTGTGTGTGTGTGTGTGTGTGTGTGTGTGTGTGTGTGTGTGTGTGTGTGTGTGTGTGTGTGTGTGTGTGTGTGTGCGTGTGTGAGTGTCTTGCTATGCACTGACTTATGTTTAGGCAAGGGTCGAAAGGTTGCAGCTAGGGTAGCAGCTGACGACTCGTTTAAGATGTAAACCTTGACCTGCTGAAAAAGGAGAATACCATAACAGGAAGAGGTTTTTACTCTTGTGACATTATACTATACATGGTGCATTGCTGATATTTTCCTCCCCCATCCTTTAGGACACATTGTTACCAGGGACCGCCGAAATACAATAAAACGAGAGGGTGCGGCTGGGATGCTCAAAGCGGGCTAGATATTTGTAACTGAGCATATCTCTGTCTGTTGTCCTCGCACGTAAAAAATCAAATTTTGTCTTCTCCTTTTTGTGTGAGTTTTCAATGTTATAGGTTGTTTGAACCTGACATACAGTTCAAGCGGTTGAGGCATAATTTACTCCATACAGTCTGTCAGAGTCATCATCTTCCAGTAAAGAAAAATTGCTGAGGACTTTTTTGATAAGATGGAATTTTTTTTTCAACATCTAAAATCTCCAATATTGTCAACTGAATGATAATCAGAGAAAAAATCTCCAAATCTGATTCCTGGTTTTATTGCATGTTAATTAAATATGTAATTCTGCATAATTAAACTCAGTAAAACAGCCCCTGATTAGTGAAACATTTTAAGAAGCTGAGTAGTCACACTGTATAACAGTAACCTAGCCTCTGCTACGACTGCTATGTGATGTAACAATCAATTCAGAGAAGAAACACATTAAGGCTCTACAATAATTTACTATACATTAAAGATTTAGACAAGAAGCAGCAACAAATCAGCCATGGAAATGTTAGCGTGCTGACAGTAACTTTATTAAGTGTTAGTGATGTGAATGTGATGGCAATCATCTTTGATTTTCCTGGTAAAATGAATAATTTTTGGGACATCCCCACAGTAACTATTTCAGTATAACCTCGGAAGTAAAAGCCTGGCAATAAATAGCTGTGATATAATGTAGTGGCACAAAAAATGCATTTAATTTTTAAGAATTGAATAAAATTTACAAATTACTGTTATATGAATATGTTTCATTTTCATAGCATACATGTTAGATGCATTTTACTGAGTTTGTTTTTCCTGTTTTTGGACAAATATAATGTCCTCACCTAAAACTAAATTGAGAAAGAAGAGAAAGGAAGGGAAGAAAAGCAGGTCAGTTGTTGACATGGACTAATGGGTATACAGCAGAACAGCATGCACAGTAGTGACCCAGATAGGACCCTAAGCTAGGACAAGTCCCTGCAAATATTATATTATATTATATTATAGTATATTATATTAATATTATATTATGTTGTTATATTATATTACTGTATATTATATTATATCATGCTGAATTATCCTGTATACATTACATAAATTTAGATGTATCGACATCATTCCGTTTCAATTATACAACTAAAACATATAACCTATAGTGAATCTTTTCTGTGTGTATCAGTCTCTCTCTCTCTCTCTCTCTCTCTCAAAATCAAATCTATCTCTCTCTCTCCTCTCTCTGTATGTGCACATCCTTGAAAACGTCTGTGCTGCGCATAAATATAAAGTAACTCGATGCAGACAGAGTAAGAAGATGCTTGGCAAAATGCATGTGCATCATTGATGTAAAATATTGCCCAGATATTTCAGCCACATGGTGGTGCTGATGGTCTGCTGACCACAATGCCACTTTCAACACCTCCTGCTTTGACTTATCACGTCCTTTCTCGTTGTCACTTGCGATCATTTCTCAACATAATTAGATGAGGTAGTGTTTTATTGAATATTAACTAAAATTAAGTGCAGAGAACAACTCTAGTCACCTCTGTCGTGTGAGGTTTTTATAGCATAGCCTCTGTCTTGGCTCTCCTTGGAGATGGATGTTGATGATGGACTGCAAAGCATGGAAGGAGTGGGAGTTTTGCATTTATTGGAGGTGGAACTGCCCGTTCACAAGATTATCTTTCAGGTTCTGTTGTTTGTTTGTCCGCATTTTCTTTTTACACTTTGTGTGCTACATTTTCTTTACTCCTACTTTCATTTCCTGTCTTAGGCTATTGCCTTCTTCTTCTTCTTTTTCTTCTTCTTTTTCTTCTTCTTGAAGCAGCTACTGTTTTTTGCTATAACATCAGATGTCACTTAAAACTACAATTTGTTTTTTACAAAATGACAAAAGACCTAAATAACTTTAGGAACATCTGGTGTCACAAAAATGTCCTATGCACTTTAGTTGATGATCAACTCATTCTTGCAAATTTCCTGATATAATGCACTGATTTTTAAATTGTATTTCTTTTTATTGATTTTTAGTATTTTTGAAGCACTTTATCACCTTCATCCAATGTAAAATTGTAAAATGTTTGAGTGTGATTCAAGTGTTTTTGCAAATATCAAAAAATCTTCTTCTTCTTCTTATCATCCTCCTCTACCTTCACCTTTGCACATTTTCACATCTTTCTCCACCGTCTTCTGTTGGTCTTGTCATTTGGTTGAAATCTTCAAGTCTTTTCCATCTTTCCCTCTTCCACAACTCTGCTGTTATCTGTCCCACCACTGTTTTTTATTTATTTTACTGACATCTGCTTTTTCCTCATTCTGCCAACCTCTCCCCATGGCACCTGTCTAATTCTCCTTGTACCCACTCTGTGGTGCCACTCATTGCTTGCTCCTTCGCCCTCCCCTTCTTCCTTTCCTGGCTCTCTTGTCCCTGGCAGTCTGACAATTGTTGGAGCATACAGTGCTAAGCAGTTATCACCAGCTCACAGAGATGTCTGTGAGTGTGTGTGTGTGTGTGTGTGTGTGTGTGTGTGTGTGTGTGTGTGTGTGTGTGTATGTCTAAAAGTGTGTATGTATGTTTTGTAATAATAGTAAGCAAATGCACACATATGAGCATATGTGTAATACTTGTGTTTTTCATTGTACATTTATACATTTGTATAGGCATACATCTCTGGTTTTCAATAAGACAATAAAAACAATGTATCAAACAGGTTTCTATTATATTGGGGTTTTATATGGCAGTTCTACTGACTGCATTTTTTTTTTTTTTTTTGCGAATGAGGTGTGAAATGAAACTGAAAGGCTGCAACTCCTTTGCTACCCCTGCCAAACATCCCGGGTGTCTAGCTGCACTGGATCCATATAAAAGGCACTAATTTCTTTGTCTTCAAGGATTTTTCTACTTTTGGTCCCATCTGTCACTGGGAGGAGGTTGAAAGAACAGAGGAATAAGCCCAGCTGGAATCCTTTGTCTATTCAAGGTAGATCACATTGTAGGAAGACCACGGCAATAATTTGATGGTCGAATGCGCACTGAGATGAGGGACACAGAACCACCCTTAGACCTCAGGACCCACTCATGCCAAACAATTATTCTGTTGTGTTTGGGGAGGGCTTGGCTTGCTGTTCTAGCATAGTTAACTAATAATAATGATAACAATGCAATAAAAAGCACAATAATTGTGGATGGCACGGTGGCGCAGTGGATAGCAGAGTTCATTTTACCTCAAAGTAGTGCATCCCTGGTATGCGCTTCAAAAATTTGTGCATCCCAACATGACATTTATGCATTCCAAAAGTAATAACAGAATATAAGGTAGAAGTGTATGCAAGTATTGAGTTTTACCAATAGTACAATATAAAAACTAAACAAACTACTAATTTTAACGATTTTAATAATAACAATATCATAACTGTTTGAGTAAAAAGAAAAAATAAGTTAAATTACATATTTTTATTAAAATTGTAAAGCCTGGTAGGCATTCTTTAAAAAAAAATTAAGAAGTAAAGAAAGATGTACAGTGCGCCCTTGTTCTTTGTGGTTAATGTGTTCTAGAAACCACAAGCGATTAATGAATTCCGCGACGGAGCGACAAACTATCTTATTATCTATGGTAATTTAAATGTTTATGACCCTTTCCATACTGAAATTAAACCCACTTCTATCTGGATTACCTTTTCCCACACTCTTATTGACTGTTTAAAGCACTTCTGTGTCTCACATAAGTCCGAGACTCACGGAACCGAGCCCACTTCCGGATGCCATCAGCCCATAGAATACGCGTAAGGTATCACGTGACTGCCTACCAAAAATCAGCAATGAGGCGAAATTGCAAGCTTTGATGTGCGAATGCGCGAGAGTGCACTTTTTTCCCTTTTGCTTTTCGCTCAGTAGTTTTCTTTAATTCATATATTCTCCTGTGGACACTGTATCAAGAGAGCCTTCTCCACACACATTTTTTCTAAGCTGTATTTTTGTCTTGGGTGCTTACATTTAGCCGTTCTTCACCCACGGAAACAATTGTGTGCATTGCGGTAAAAATTTTCAGATTTTTGCTGGTTATCACTTAGCTTCTTCTGCATCTTCTTCCGTACTCTCCACAATAACATGTCTCTTTCTTTTCATTAACTTTTGATTGTTTTTTATTCAGGAAAGCACTGTGTCACCTGGGTTTTCTCCAACTTTTGCCTCCATGGCGAAATGGATAAATTGTAAATATTTTTGTTGAATGGAAGTGCATTTAAAGCTTGCATCTCAGGGACACATGCTGTCTGAAGATCATTCATCCCTGTCAAAAAATTTGCATCAAAGACGCAAAGACGAACGCAAACGAGAACACTGAATAGCGCTGGGGTAGGCTCCAGCAACCCCCGTGATCCACGATAGCAGAAGAAAAGGAGAAGAAGATGAATGAATGGATAATTGTCAACTTCATCTAGGTATTTGGAATGGTATACCCATTTATTGGTTCTTTAAACTTAAGAAATAAATGGCCAACAATAGTTTTCAATATGATGCAAATTATTTTAAGATAATTTCTCCAAATCATATTGTCTTGTAAGATTGAAATTTTCCTCTCTCGGGCATAAGATTAGACAGATACTGTTCAATATATTTACATTTAGCTTGCTTTATTAACATATTGCTTTCAGTTCATCGTATGGTGCTATCATAGTTGAATCAGGAGTGATGAGAGACAGTATGATGGAAATGCTGTGGTGTTCAGTCAAAAAACAGCCTTAAACACAAATCCGTAATGTAAAGTTAATGTTTGCTTGTCAAAGAAAGGCAAAAAAGACAAAACTCTTCTCATGTGTCTTCCCTGCAGTGATTGCAGGAATTTGACATGCTAAGTTTAGCTTCTAAATCACTGAGTCAGATATGAACATAATTGTTGTGTGTGGTTAGACACAACACAGCAGACCTGAAGTCATTTGGATGAGTTCATTTGTTTCAGTCTATTGTACACTTTAAACATCATGTGACTAATTTAAGTAACATGCAATATAAAGCTTTTTAAAAATCAATTTTGTGGGGCAACGTTTAGGTTCTGTAGCTCGGACAATTTACCCTCCACCTTTAAAAGGAAATCATTCTGAAAATAAGGTTGCTCAGATTTTTTTCCCCATGTAGATGTAGTTCAGATATTATGCAGTTGAATACAGTGTTAAAAACTGCATGTACACATAGACAGGAATATAGCTGTGCAACACAAAAATCAACACATTCTCTACAAATAATCTCTACAAATGATTGATAAATGTCAAATAAGTTATAAATAAACAAATACACACATACATGCATGAATACACATATATACACAAATAAATAATTTTAATGGTAATCAGACTGAACACGTATCCTCTATTGCAATTGTGCTGTTTGCTACTCACATTTTCCTTATTTTTTTTACTTCTAATGATGCTTGTGCATAAATGAGATTTTCTTGGTGTTACGTTTGAACAAAAGTGGATTTATCTGTGGTGCTGTTTCAGGTCCTTTCTATGGTCCAGTCAACATCCAAGTAGCTTAAAAATGCCTAGAGGAAATGGCTGTGTGTTTAAGGAATCTGATTCCTTGTCAATTATGTTACTGTCTACAGCTAAAGCTATAGGTTGTTGTTTTTTTTTTACTGCTAAGGGAGTGCATGCGGTTGTGGTGGAAAAGGCACATTCTGCATTGGAAAGCAAAATGAGCACTGAATTGCCTTGGGGATTAATGGGATTGGGAGTACCATTAGGGAGATGTTTCTTATTTCCTCCTTTATGCATAACTTAAAAAATTATCAATGTTTTTATTTTTCCTGTTGCCACATATTGGTTGGAAGGCCCAGGAGACCTATTAAGGAAGCAAGGGAAGAAAAACACCAGATTTTATCTGATTTCCTGGAGGGTACAGTCTTACAATGTTAAGAACACTTGCTGGAAAAAGTCCACACAATATAAAAGTTTTTGTTGGAGTTTTTGTCCTATTGTATCGATCTAGTTTAGTATTCACTTTCCCTGGTGTACATTGCAATTTTGTAAATTATACTGGGCTACAAAAGCAATTTAGTAACTATTGTGACATTTACATGAAGCAAAACTGTGAATGTTTTGTAATGTTAGTTTGTGTGTCTTCATTTGGATGTGAAAAAGCAACAATTGTACATTGTTTGTTTGTCCGCGTATATGCTTTACACAGACATGTGTTTATGGTTGTGATCAGATTTCTTTTCTGAGTTGATTCAAGTTTACACAAGCAGCATCAGTCAGTTGCATCCACCGTTCTCTTCCTCCATGGATAAGTTCTGTGTTGTTGACTGTGTTTCGACAGATGCTTTGAAAGTACAGTCTGCCCTTGAGCATTCGCGTGTCAAAGCTCGCGACTTCACCTCATCGCGGATTGATTTTAGTAGGCAGTCACTTGATACCGTATGCGCATTCTACTGACTGACAGCATCCGTAAGTGCGCTCGGTTCCGTGATTTTTGAAGTTACATGAGACACAAAAGTGCTTTAAACAGTCGATAAGAGAGTGGGAAACAGTAATACAGATAGAAGGTGGTCTAATATCAGTATGGGTAGGGTCATAAATGTTTAAGAACCCACCACACATCTAAGGGAACACTTCTAAGTGTTGACATGACTGAGCTTACAAATGTTGTGTTTCCGTAATATGACAATTTGATCATTTGATTTATTGAACTGCCAAAAAGTGTTCTGATTTGAGAGTTGCTGCAGCAAGAAAATATGTGATGGCCTTATATTTCAAAATGGATGGGACTTTCTATAGCATGTTTAACCAGATAAGAATGGAAGCAATCAAGCTACTATCCTTGAATTCACATAATCCAAACAACTCTTGTCATGGCTGCCATTTAGGCACTTTCATTTCACTCAGTTAGGAACCTTTCTCAAACAAAAAAAACAAAAAAAAATCATATTTTTCCCATTTTGGGCTTTTTTATTAACATGTTTAATGATGACCCTGATGAACCCCTGAAGCATAACAAAAATGTTCAGTAAGCTACAAGCTCCTTTAGACTTTTCCCACTTTCCATGTACCTTACCAGTAATTAAATGTGTGCTAGAAACCTCCACTCAAATTACCCACAAGAGAAAAATATTTAGTTTTATTTCATCTGCTTATTGTTGTTGCGTGTAATCTTTTATTGAATTCAGATGTACATTAAGACAACCCAAAGATAACATTAAATTGAAGTAATATTTTCCATAGGCCACATTTCACTGGATTTCATGAATACTAAAACAGTGAATGAAATATGAAGACTTCAGATAATGACTTCAGATAATCTTCACTAAAACAATATCATACAAATCATACAAATTGCTATGACTGCATGATCCATTTACTCTGACTGCACTGCATGCCCTGATATGATTGCTATTTTTGATCAGTGTGGATCACAAATTTCTGTTTCCGTTTTTTAAATTTATTAACTCTAATAATTACATTTCTACACAAATTGCCCAAACTATTAGTGAAATATTTTACATTGCAATTGAAACATTTTATTTGGATTTCTGTGACAAATTGTAATCAATAATTAATATAGAAGGCATTAGATCTGAAAGGTGAATATCCCTAAATGTATGTTACATGGGTACAGATGTTAAAACACAACACAATGGGTGTGTGTGTATTTTTCTGTAAGTGTGAAACGTTGAAAGCAGATGACTGAATCCTTTGCAAGAGAGCATTTTGCCCCTTGGATTAAGATTGGATGCCTGGGTTTAAACCTGTCAAAAGAGCAGAGTCAAATCCCTCACTCACAAATGCTTCATGGTTCTCACTTGTGGTGCTTGTGAGCAGTCGTGGAAGGAGATATTTCTCTTTCATGCCACTTATTTCATAAGGTATTCAGCACATCAACCGGATTGTAGATGATTGAGCAAAGACACTAAATTCAGGGAAATTAGAGCTCATATACAGTATTTCTTTCACATTTTGATAGACCTATTAAAAATTCCTCTGAAGAATTTATTACTATAAATACTCAATTTTGAATTGAAGTAAGTACACATCTATGAATAAACACCTTTTTACATTAATTACAATACTTTGATCTTTCCTTGGGCCAGGATTCAATACCTAAGTGATTCTGCCAGTGTTGTTGTGGAAAATATATGTTTCAAGAATTGTCACAGCAAATGTTAGTTTATTTTTAGCAGTAGAATTATTAAAGACGGAAACCAGGCTTAAAGCTTTACCAAAGCTTTAAGTTGGAAGTGTGCTATTTTCTTTCCCTAGTCTATTAAAAATGCAATTTACCAGTCCCAAGGAGGGCACCAGTGTATACTTTCTTCTTGTTCCTGACCATGTTCTCAACATGGGGACCAGCAGGGGACTACGGTCTCAACATGGTCAGACACTGGACAAAGTTCTTTTCCACGTATATGAAAGCTGGACCCCTCCTCTGCTCTGGGAGTCAAAACTATCTCATCCAACCAGGGCATGTGAGGTAATCATTGCCATTGTTCCTATAAAATGCACGATAGACCTCCCCCTGAGTATTTTTCCACCCACTGGTGTCTGCCCCTGAAACTCAAGTGATGGAGACATTCATCAGTGACTCCATGACAGCAGGTTTCTGGCAGTCCACTCTATCATCAGCAAGGGATAGAAATCTTCATCACGGACATAAAGGAAAAATTCTGTTTCTTCAACTAGGTGTCAGTGCCCATCTTTATCTAAACACATCCCCCACCCTTGTCCTCAGCTTTGAGATTGTAACAGGGGGCTTTCATTGTGAGCAAGACTTAAGCAATGCTTTTAGCTGGGTGAGCCCTAGTGAGTGGAATGATGAAGACTGGAGGTCTGAAATTGGCTGAAGGGATATTGCGTTTACATAGATTAAGTAGGAGCATTTGCAAAAATTTGCAGTCTCCTTCAAAGTCTGTCAGTGTTCACCAAAGTATAGAAATGTGTTTAAGGGTTCTAAGGTGTCTGTGCTAGAGTTCATCATCACTCCAAACTACATCCAGACCTCACCAAGGTCGAAGCAGTTATTGACTATCCAGTCTTTCTTTTTAAACAAGTAGTTTCCACTTCCCTTGGGTTCTCCAATGTCTTGCTTTGTTCTTTACTTTCACTACTCCCATTACAAGTTGTCCCTATTCACCTGCACACCTGTTCACACCTTCTCATCAGCACCATATCTTAGATACCAGCACACCTTTACTCTTTCCCAACAGGCTGTCTGCTGCTCCTCTGCCTCTGCAGTCCGGCATTTTTCTCTACTTCCCTACTCTACTTTTCTCCACTTTTTCTCTACGTTTACCCACAACGGCCTCCAGCATTCTATTCAGATTTTTGATATCTAGCTTAATATCCAGCTGGACATGTGTGCCTCATTTCTGCATCCTGCCTGGTTTCGACCTTGAGTAGACTTGGACTTTTCTTTTTACTCCTCTTTTTTTACTACCTATTTTTACTGAGAATTTACACTTTGATTCACTCAAAGCTCAGAAATAATGGTTAAATATAGAAAATAATTAACGCAAGTACAGGAGTATTTGTGTGCCACTATTTGTGTGGGTGTTTTTGTTTTTTTTTAGATGTGTGAAGTGCGATGGTGAGCAGCCAAGGGGGAAATTGGAGAGGGCAAACAACAAAAACAAATCATTTTCGAAAAAGCTACTTGAGTGGAATTACAATGTCTTGTTATTTTGGTAAAGTACAATGTTTGCATAAAGAGCACAACACTTCGGAATTGCTTTGCGTATCATGCAAATTGTTGCCCTCTATATCTAGCAGTTTCTTAAAATAAAGTGCATAGGCCAACTATCATCTCACACCATCCATGACTCCTTTTACATGATCCAATATAGAAACATCAATGAATAGAATATATTTGATGTGCCTTTGTAATTTTACAGTGACAGAGAAATCCTTAGCAACATTGTAAATTATAGTTTCAGCAACTGTAGGTTTTAAAAAAAAAAAAAAAGCTGTCTCTCTCTGTTCTCAGATGTAAAACACTTTTTTAAGCCCATCATTATTTTTTTAAGCACATCATTTCTGAAGTTTTCATCAGGGATATTTGGATTTTGGACTGATCTCTGTTTGTTCCAGCTATTTAATCAGGAAGATTTCAGAGGATCAGAATCAGAAGATTTCTAAGGAATTTATGTTACCAGATTGGGTTTGAAGTTTTATTCCATTTTTGTTGCATAATTTTAATGTTCTGAAGCCCAGGTGATATTTTTTTCTAATATCACCTAATTAAACCGTTCTTTGTTTGTTTTTAGACATTGTCCATTTGATTCCTAGACAATATTTAATTAAACGGTGATGCAAAAGGTATTACTATAAAGGCTAATGTCTAGCAACTAGCAAACAATATAGTGTTATGTTGTAAATTAACTGTTTGATCAAAGAGCATTGTTGAAGATCTCTGCACTGACATGAAAACAAAATACATTTTAGTGCAGATTTGAAGTTATACATTTCTTTTGGAACTTCTCAGAATTTTTGTCAATTTGTGATTAAAGTTTCTAAATGTGTGATGAATTTGAAGTGTCACAATAATCCATGATGGAGGACCAGCAGGCACAAACGAGCATATTGTTCTGTTTATACCTGAATTGACTTTAGCTAATACAGTATGACTTTTGCTCCCCTTACTACTGGATGACTTAATTACATTAAAAAGACCTACTGCCATATTATTTCTTACGGAAGTTGCCTTAAGTATTTTATTTATGAGCTTTTTAATCAATGTCTTTCACCAGATCCTGCATGTTTTATCAAGGTTAAACTTTGCAAATCATTGACATTGCACAACGAGGGAGAAGCTTTAGCCAAACATTTGTACTTGCTCCTTTCTTCATCCTAATTTAATGAATACCCAGCAAACGAGGAATTCCAATCATCTTACACCTTTATTTGCTATCACCTTGGAACTGCATGTTTTCATGCTTTTTAGGTATGAAGCAAGACAACTTCTAAGCCTTATTTACAGGAGCAATTTCTGCCTCATTCTACCACACCTCACAGCTACATGTGTCATTAGGTATGAGGATACATACAGCTGAGTCTGTAAACTACTACTACCACTAACACAACATATACATATGAGTGAGAATGGTTCCTTTAGTGTTTTTTAAGGGGAATTTGCATTATTATATATTGGATGTGACGTCTCTAGGGACTTTTTTGTTATCCTCGGGTTACCCTCTAAAATGTCAGAAACATTATTATATTCATGTCAGTTGTTGAAGGGATGGTAACAATGATGATGAAACTCTAAGAAACTTTTCCAAAAGACTGCTGTAGGAGACCAGCAACAGGACTGTGCCTCCATCTGAGTCCAGACTTGGCAAATAAGTCCCAGAAAGCGGTGTCAACTTGTTGTTGCGTGTAGGAACACACACGCTTTCTCGGATCCTTCTCACTATACACTACATTGTTTTATTATTAACCTAAATGTGACCATTCAACACTGGACTAAGGAAAAAACTATGGACTTGAGACACAACAAAGAGGTTGTGCAATGGTTTCAGTTATTTCTGCATTTCTGCTGCTGACATCATGTCCTCCCTTTTTTTAGGGAAAGTGCAATAAAGGTGCTGTTGCTTTTACCTCTGTTAATTGGTGTTTATCTCCTTGAGCATGACTGATTGCAGCTATTGTTATGATAACATCAGTGACGTGCGGTCAGGGGAGACAGGTGAGGCCGTGCGTCACCTGCCATCATAAAGACAAAAATGGAAAATGGAAGAAATACTGTAAATTAAATGGTTATATTTATCCAGTGATGGATGTGAATTATATAGTTATTTTCCATTTAACTTCACCAATTCTAGGTTATTTGTACTCAAAATTGCTGAATTTCCACAATTACCGCTGACATACTGAGAAGAGACCTGCGGTGAGGCACCCGCCAGCCGTGCCTCACCTAGGATTGCACAATGACTCGACTACCTGTGCTGGCATGCTACACAGTGAGACCATAATGCTATCTCTCTATATGTCGCTATTAAAATGTTCAAACATGTTTGCTCTATGAACTAAATTTTCATAATTTATGTAATGTATATAATGTACAGTGTTTTTTTGTCAACGACTGTATGTGTGTCATGTCTTGAGTTGAACGGTCCTGAAACCGCTGGGAAAAGGCACCAAGTGAAGCACGCCGTTCTTGTGCCTCATGGTAGGGGGTGCTGGTGATCTCAGGGATTCGGCTGAGGATTCCTCTTCCTCAGCCGCAGAAGAAGTGACAGTAAACTATGATTTATAGTCAGTGCGTCAAGTGCAGCCATTCATTTGTTTTCCACTCGCCTTGCCTTACTATACAAATGGAGGATTAAGTATCTCAACTCAAAAAATTTTCAATGCTTTTGTTCAGAAGGAGCTGGGTATGGACTTCATTTATAAGTAAACATAACGTAAAAAAATGCACAGGAAACAACATAACTACTTTTTTTAATCAAATGTGCTTGTGTGTGTAAATAATTTTGCTATGAGACTTTAAAAATACTGTTGCCTTTTAAATGGTGAATAAGCTACAATGGTGAATAAGCTACACTGTAGGTTCATATGTTTGTTAACATCTTCATGTGATTATGATGAAGTCTGTGCCCCATGAACCTCATCACAAGTCACTGGATCACATTCAGATGGGTATTGTCATAACAAAGAGGTTAGATGTATATACTGTAATAAGGCTTTCCATTTTTAATGAATTGCCACTCCAAAGCCTTTCTGTTGAAATAGCTATTGATCAGGAAAGGCTGCTGGTATATACGTTTTATTATTCGTGTGAGGACTTACCTGGGTAGGATCAATATAGTCCCAAGGACGGACCTGCATCCATGTGCATACATGTTATGTGTGAAAATGTGGAGGTATACCAACACATGCAGATGAAAATGTGAAAACAGAATCACATTAATAGATCTTACACTTCGAAGGCCTTGATGTAAAGTAAGCAAAGGAAATGTCTTCCCTTTAGATTTTATGGTTTGCAAATGTGTGATCCATAAAAGAGACCATAAATGTGTCAGTATACAAAAACAGGCTTATTTGGATTTTATACACTAATGGTAATTAATTATTTAGGTTGTTGTGATTTCCAGCTCTACTGTATGCAAGCTTGCACTCAGTTAAAAAAAAAAAGTCAAAATATCAGTGGGAAGCTTACAAATGCTTGAAGAACACATCAGTGCTGTAGAAACACAAACAACAGCCTATTACCTGTAGAGGTTATTGTGATGTGTTTGTCTCTCCATTGCTGGCTAAATTGTAAAAGATGACACCAGAAACGATCTCATCCTAAATTAATGTACATCTGCTGGATTGTTTCCCCCATAGAAATCAAGAGGAAAACCCCCCTCAATTAGCAGACACACAGATGTGATGCGAATGACAATAATCAGGCCTTCGTCCTCCTCTGCCCCAGCAGCCAATGTCAAGCATCCAGCAATATGAAAATGAAAGCCCATCAAGCATCCCTTCCCTCTCAGTAAAGATGAAATACTCTTGTTTGTTTGGGCAATATTTTTGTTTTGCCTTTGTGTCTTTATTCATTCATTTCATTAACTAGTTCGATTGACAGGGAAGATACTTGTAGACTACATTTTTAAATAAAATGAAACCATTGCACTACACAGCATATAGGCCTTTAGTCACAGCTATTTGCCATTCTTGGCCCCTGCTAGATGTTTTTTTGGAGGCAGCATGGGTTTTTTCATGCTGTATTGAGACACAAAGCACTGTTCGATTCTCAACGCAAGCTGGAGCATTTGGTGAAACGCAGCAGTTGAGTTCAGAATGGTGCCTAAAGGTCAGTTTGGAATTAAGGAACCTCATGTGTGTGTAGTTTTTCTCTCTCTTTCTCTCTTGCTGTGTTTCTGAATGATAAAATGAGCACACAGAGCAGCAGGTGAGCCTACTCCCACCTGAGGTCCCTGCAGTGAGGCCCTAGATTTGGCTAAGGAAGAGCAGGAGGCCTTATCAAAAGCCAGTGGAACAACAAAACATCAGCTGCACGAAGGACTTCTCAGAAAGAACAGAAGTACTCATTTTAATATAAGACTGCCTCATCTTCTTTTCTTCTTTGTTGTGATTCAACACGACTGAGTCTAAGACTTTTTTTTTCAGTGTGAGAAATGTAATAGAAATATAAAATATGCTCAGCCTGATATCTGACTATATTTGACTTTCTGATGTAGTATACTGCATCGGAAAGAATGCCCTGTGGCAGATAAGATAGGAAAAAGACCTAATGCACATGAATCCGTATTAGCACCACATTTACATTATGCTATATATATCGTGCAACTTAAAGGTGATGGATCTGACATGAATGGTTGCTTATGGATACTCATAGTCACTCTGATAAAAAATTTTTACCTCAAGGTCAAATTCTTTAAGAAATATTGCACTGACGCAATGTAAAACTCACCTTTGTTGAATTCTCCTTTTCTTTGAAAAATAAATAGTTTGACAAAAATTAAATGACAAGAGAAGATACAAGACCTGCGTCACAAAGTTTGTGGCATTTTTTTGCTTTGATGTCATTCTCTTTCATTGCACCATATGTTCAAAAAAATTAAATCCACTCCACAGGTTTATGAAAGGTATTTTAAAGAAATACATATGAGAATAATTTGCATTCTGCACTGCTGCTCTGTTAATCCTTATGCTAGTATTCATGTTATGGGCCCCATTGAAAGAGGAAGCTGCAGCATCTTGAACAGATTAAAAATGTTCCAAGCCAATTGAAGTGAAAAAGTAAAGTCAAAGTCACAAAGGGCCATATTTTCAACCTTAAAACCATTTGTACGTGTGTATATTTTGAGATCTGGTATTTGTATTTTGGTTTTGTGAATGGTTGAGGAGCAAAATAGTTTGTCCATCACCAGGACAGAAATATAACATCCCAACACCAATATTCAAGATGGAAAATCCTCCAAATGTTGATTTGAATTGAATGAGCAAGCAGCTTCACATTTTAGTCACGGCACTTTCAAATAGTTAGTCTGTCCTCTCTCATATTAAGTATTTTGTCCCCACCTTCTTTGGAATGTAGACTTAGTATTACTTGGCAACTCTTGGTCCATAATGCATCATCCAAGGTCAGTTTATTCTCCATGGCAACAGTGCAATACATTTGGCACATTGTCAGGCCATTTAATCAATCCTGGCTCTGTGTGTCAGATGAACATGGAGGTTCTTTTATCTCCAAAACTGCTGAATGAGGACAACACCCCTCCTGAAAAGTACAAGGATGGAGATGAGGACAAGATCTGAGAGAAAAAAGGGATTTTTTTTTTTTTTTTGCAGAGCAAGTGTGGCTGCTAGGAGTCCTTGATGATGTCTTTTATTGATCAGACTATGCCATGGTCAACCACATTAAGTCCATCCATAGACAGCCACCGTAGCTGGAATGGTTTTGGAAACAGGACAGCTGGAGGAATAAACAGAAACATTCCAGCAACTGATTTTCAATCCACTTAACCTTTCCTCTCCTCATTTGAACAATAACAAAGCAGGAGAAAGGGACAAACAGAGACAATGGATGAAAGCGGTGGGGTATGTGATGGTGGTGGTGGGGAGGGTAATTTTGCATCTCATCTGTTGACAGTCAAGCATGTTGTTATCATTGTATGCTGCCCTCTACTTTATCTCCCTCCAGAAGATAGTGGCCCATTCCTCGTGACTATGGGGCCAGACAACCAATTATCTATGTGCCCTCTATCAGATGTGATTTATCTCACCAGACTGTCCCTACTCTGCTGTCCCCTCTCCTCCTGTGATCAATCATTTCCTGCACAAACACAAAACAGGCCTTTAACAAAGCATAGTTAATGTTCTAGATTGCCTGTTTAGGAGGCTAAAGATATTAATCAGCTCAGACCCCTGCAGAAATAAAGCAACACTGACATTGAAACGGAGCAAAGGTGGAGGGAAACTGGGTTTGATATTTTGAACGTCCCATGCTATATAAAACAGCTTCATTTTGATCCGTGACTTTCATTTTAACGAAGTGAATTTGCTGATGTTTGTATTTATACAAATTGCGTGAAGTTGTAACATCAAAGATTTTAGCACTGGTTTGTCTTTAACACTTGTGATTACCGGAGGTAACAGAAAGTACCTTTTACAGATCCAAGAAATTTGTTAGAAATATGTGTTCATGATTGTTTTTTGTGTCTTGCTTTAACTTTGTAACTTGTTTTCATGAATGTACAGTATCTAAATGAATTGAGTGCATGATAATTCCTCACGCAGCTTATTTGAATGAGATAATAATTGTAATTTTTCCATCGGGACATGAAAAAAAGAAAAAACATAGCAGCTGCCTACAGGTCTTCATTAAACGACTGTGCAACCATTTGTTATTAGGCTAATTTGTTGAAAAATAATTCACAATCAACAGGAGGTAATTGCTAAAATTCCCCATGTCTTCTTTACTGGACACATTAATGCTAACCTTGGTGACAAATACTCTCGATGTCCTTTGGGTGCTTCAAAGACATGGCATGCTGTGTCTTTAAGTCTGTATGTAAAACAACATCAGCACCAACAGAGACGTTTTATCAGTTACTGTACATTCATGTTGAGACAATTGAGACAAACTCTATTATTATGATGATAAAGCAGTGTAACACAAGTATATGACTGTTTTTTTGTTCAATTCTAGTATATAATAAGTATATGATTCGATGGATTTCACCTTGTGGCAATAAAGCAAAGAGAGACAATTATTGAAGAAAAGTACAAGTAAATGGTTATGTAGGAAAATGCCAAACAGATATGATGAAAATCTTGTACCTGTATACAACAAATGTTTTTGCCACTGGTGACAGTGAGTAGTAAGTACATTCTTGATAATCTATCATCTCGACAAACTTCTTAGCAAATAAGTTATTTGCATTTCTAACAGATAGAGCGCAACATTACCATTTGGAGTCATGTATCTGCCTTTAACATCCTTATTCTTAGTCCAATCTGTTTTAGCAGCTGAGTGAAGTATCTGGTCATTAAGCTGCTAAATCCTTCATTATGTTCACTAGTTATTCATAAACTTGTGCTGTCTGATCTTTAAGAACCATAATTTCATTTTTTTTGTGTTTTAAGACTATCTTTGATACACATCCACACATAATATGGAAAATCAGTGAACCCACCAGTTATCATTAATTTCCAATTGTGTTCTTTTCTGTCTTTAACAGTACAGCAACAGTTTGGGGAGTTACTTAAAAACTTCATACTTGAATGAAGAGTACTTCAGTCTAAAAGCAGTGCTGTGCCAAAACCTCACCACCCATCTGCCCGATGAATGTGAATCATTCCAAGGTCTCCACCTCCGGAGGCTCATAGAGCCCCAAAGACTCCATGAAGCCTTTACGGGAGCACAGGTATAGTTTGTACAAGTCCTGTATGTACTTTTTGGTATTATGAGGATGCTGTGAATATCTCAGTATCACAAGGTGATCAATACCAGCAGGCTGGCTGGTTAATGATGTTGAACATGAGAGACGGGCAGGGTCAGGCTTTTGGGACTCTCATTCATTAAAGCGATGATCAGTAAGCAAGTTTTCAGACTATATTACAATACAGTACATGCAATGGCATGTATGAGGATAAAGTGCAAAAGAAAACTGGCTGGGGAAGGTGAATAATCACAAAGATCTTTTTAATTTAAGAAAAAAGCCGTGGCATGTCTGAGGAAACACACACACACACACACACACACACACACACACACACACACACACACACACACACACACACACACACACACACACACACACACGCACACACGCTCAACAAAACACGTTTTTTTTTTAAAAACATAGCATTACATTTTTCTCATCTCCCGTCCTTGAAATGACTCACCCATCTGGAATACCTTTCACTCTCCTGTGCGGCTTCTTCCGTTAATAATAACAGTTTGTGTTGATAATCACATTCAAGCCCCCCCCCCCCAATGACATTGTCAGGGTCTGAGCTCTTTCCCATTTGAAGTGACTGAAGAAATCAGCTTAATTGTATGATTGATTCACTTGTGTACTTCCTCCACTTCACTGAGCAGGCTTTATTTAGAGGGAGAGAACTCATGAGATGCAATATGCCCAAACCTGCAAAGACTCATGTGAGCTGTGTGCACGCTTGGAAACATCCACACACGCTAACACAAACTATTTCTGGAGGGTGGTTGTGCATTGACGGGTGTGTATCAATAAGTCAACTGTATGTCTGCCCTTTGTCTTACTGCCACTTGCATCTCGCAAAGCCAAGGAAGATCAAAATAAGTGGGGCCACTGTTACATGGCTGCATTTGGCTGTGTGTCAAATGCTATGGGGCAAAGCATTACGTTAAGTCAGTCTCTACAGGCTTCAGCTGATCCAAAAACAACAAGGTTAGTGTAATTCATGGAGCCAGACATCTTCACTTCACTGGTTCAGAGCTCACAATGATTTCAAGCTTTCTTAAGAGAATACCTTGTTGCTGAAAAAAAGTGTGTGTATATGTAAATTTGCACACATGAGTTTATCTTTACCTACAGGTGGATAACAGATGTTCCTGTTTTATGTAATTCATAATTTTATATGTACCCTTTCAAAAAATATCTTGTTCGTCAGTCTCATTCAACAAATAATAATTAGGTTTACCTCCAACTCTCAGCACGTATTTTGTCTTCCAATAAATCAGCCACTTCAACACATCTGATTGCTCCTATTCCATGTGATTACCATCACTGTCCAACTGATTGGCTGCAAAATGTCATAAAGGCAGATCTTATCTACAGTAGTATGAGACTTCTAGGACGAATGAAAGGAGAAAGGTTGAGACAAATGTAACAAAGACAGCTGAGGATGTCAGAAAAACACATTTTGTTGAGACTATTGGGGAAAATAAATACCTGAAATACCCATAATGTGTTTTAGCAACTGTCTGCTTTAGCATGTCAACCTAAAGGAACTGAAAGAAAAGCCAGGCTGTGAGCTGTCAGCATAGAGTTGAGCTCCATTTTTAACCTTCCCAAATCCAGGAAAGTGACACAGCCAGATGTTTTTTCCAGGCTGTGATGTGAAAAGAAAATGCATGATGTATTATGAGGCAAAAATATGAGTTATAATTAAAAGCGACTCAAATTTTCAAAATATTCTGCTAAACAATTATTTTTTTGCAAAAGAAGCAACGCCCATTGTTAATAATGGAGGCATCGGAGGCCATAGGACTGATGATAATTAATTAATGTACATAGTCTGAAAATATTAAAGCAAACCTTCTTTAATAACTGCTGAGATGCTATTCAGGAAGCACCTAAACACCCACCCGCTCCACTGGTGCCACTCAAAGGCCAACAACAAAACAGTGCACTCTTATGGGTCTGCTGTGTGTCTGTGTGAGAATTTGAAGAATATTGCTGCAAACAGCACACATATTTAACCCCACAAATATTCCTTAATAAATTATGAAAAAAACAAAATAATAATTAAGATATCTTCCTGTGTGGTATAGGTTTGCAAAGTCATATAAGTATCAATTTATCATTTCACACTGTGATGATAAAAATAATTGTTAATATTTTAAACAGATTAAAAAACATAGCATTTATGGCCGTAAACAGTCATTTCAGAGATGTGGCGATGATGCAAAACATTTCACTCTGTCACACACATGCCCACATAACCCTCTTGTAATATAACAACAGGATTATGTTAATATTACAATCAGTGTACTATTTCTGCCAGCTTTGACTAAAAGAAAGAAAACAGAAAGGAATTTTGCTTTCATAAATTCCAACTAAAAAGCAGAGAGAGCTTCAGTTGGGAGCTAATAATGTTCTGGTCATGAACAGGTTGACCAAGTGTTACCTAATTGACCCACTATACTCTATTTATGTACTTTATTAATGACTCAAGGGGGAACACCCTTTAATTATCTATCTGTGAGAAGAGGGTGGCTCTTAGTGGATAAATTCTGCACTGGTGTCTGTGTGAGACATAAATAGCAGGATCAGGTGCAAAGAGCTTCATTGCAGTAGGTTGCAAATACTTCATTGTATCCATTAGTTAATTAGTATCCCCTGTGTTCTTTGTCACCAGTCAACATCACATTGTGTAGTTTGTGAAGCAGAAAACATCAGAGACCTTGTAACTCTAGAAAGGTGGATCAAGCTATTATTGTCATTACATGTATGCAACTTTGCAGACACATTTTTAAAGATAGGTTGAAGAAGTTTTTTAGCTCCCAACAATTACTACAGGTTCGTAGAGCTGCTTAGTTTGGACAGTGTGAGAAAATGTTTTTTTTCTGGGGAAACATACTTTCTAAGATGCATATTGTCTTGTATTTCTGTTCTTAAAGATGTTAAATACCGGTACATAGCTGTCATAATAACACTGTTCATAAGGGTCATGCGACCTGTTTTCATCTGCTTCCAATGTGCCACTAACCATGTCCTGAAGCTGCATTTGTGCTGAACTATGTTGAGCAGAGGTGAAATTGATATGGATCTTTCTTTTATGATTCTTCCTGTGAGTGCAAATGTATGCCCTAAACTTTAAAGCATTCCTTGGAAATAATTTGTTTATTAGAAACCCTCACTGATAAATTTTAAATGAATTTGTCACAGAATTGCTGTGTCAATTGCCAAAGGCTAATAAGGTTTAAAATATTGCATAATATTGTTTTAGTGTTTACTCTGTCATATTAAATATTACTGTACAATAAACTTCTTTGCAGCGCATACTTGATGGGCAAAAACAAACAAACAACACAGTGCTGTGTAATGCCACATTGTGCTGCACAGAGGAGGACAAACTATCTCAACTTTTATAGTGAAACAACTATGAGATTTAAAGTTCCCTGCTGACTTATGCATATCAAAATTTTTTTTATAAAAAACCCAACACGGTTAACGGAGCAAGGCAAAATCTAACGCAACAGCAAACACTCACTAAAATTGAGTAAAATTTAATGGAAGTCCTTTGACAAATCACCTGATGTATAACCAACATGATAGAGTCGCTACAATGAGACATTTAAATCATATAAATTTGCATTTTTATTCCTATGAGGTAATTCAGAAACGGTCCAAAGAGCTTTAACTCTCTTGCATTTTCATCATTTAATAAATATGTTGGGTCCTACATTCACCTTGCTTTGCAGTATGTCTTCGCTTTGTGTGAGATCTTTCCTAATCATTTTGACAGAGTGACATGAAGAAATCAACGGTGAAGAAATGAAGACATCAACGGTGTTAGTGTGTCTGTACACGTGTCAAACATGCATGTGTTACCATTGTTACAGGCTAATCCTTTTAGCTTGTTTCTCTAGTCCTTCTGTGCTTTAAGGAAACTGACTGAAGACATATATCGCTATCACAATCTGAACAAATGGTTCATGTGGTTCTGTGTTGTTGCTCAGATTCACCTACAGTATAATCAACAAAGACACAGTCAGTGGCCAGGGATGGTGGGGGTGCTTTTTCCATCTCGTTCAAGCCCTGGACCTCAGGTAACTCAGCGGTTTCACCCTGAAGATGGAGGTTCTCACTCTCAGCGAGATGGGGTGGGAATGCTGCTTAGCCTCTACCATGTTTTTTTTCTTGCTTCATTAAAGTGTTTTGACCAGCTTTGCTTTTCCTGTCATGAAAGGTCTGCAGCTTCAGCAGCTCAATCAGGCACTGCACCACTGGTTATTCCTAAGGGTGTTATCCAGTGCATCACCAATAACGCCAAGCAGATATAAAGGGTATCTTTTCTCTGGCTATACATAAACGTAGTGCTGCTGGCATGGTTTGCCATAAATAGACTACAATCACTTACAGCAACTTTGAAAAGAACACCATTGTGTAACTTTTTTTTTTTCAGAGGATAAATGGTGAATAGAAATCCTGTGGTGTCTACAAGGTACAAAGAGATTTCAGATACAATAAGTAAAATGATTTGGGTATTGGTGACTGCAGATAAAACAATTACTGTCATTGTTTATTGTGGTTAAAAGTGAATCGATGCATGGCAAGTCACATCTCCAACACGTGTAGTGTTTTATCCCACAGTTTTTACTGGATAAAACTGTAAATAAAGTGACACCCCACTTACAGTAAAGACTCATTCTTGGTCTTATGTAATAATTTTTTTCTGCAAAAGAGTTTAAAGTTTAAAGATTTATTTAAATTAAGCCCAAATAACCTCATACATATTTTATCTCCATTTACAGCCACTTTAAAACTACACTAGAAACACTGTCTTTCTGTATTTACACAGCAAATGATTTGGAGACACCAGTCATGCTACATAAGTTGTTTAATGAGGCAAGTGATTGCTGGAATAAATACAAGCAAAAAGCAATATTAAATAAAAATGTACAGTTGAGGTAGCATTGAAGTTAAATTTAATAAACTGAGCTCTAATGTTGTTATATCATAAACCAGTACAGTACAATGTTTATATTTGATTATATTTTGTTGTATAATAAATTTATAATATAATGGAGTAATTATAATTACTAATTATAAATAATTATAATGCATAATATAATGCAATTTCCTCCGGGATTAATAAAGTATCTATCTATCTATCTATCTATCTAATATGTACCAATAGCGGCAGCACGGTGGCGCAGTGGTTAGCGCTGCCGCCTCACAACACAATGGACCTGGGTTTGAGTCCTGCTCTGTGCGGAATTCTTATGCTCTCCCCATGTCTGCACGGGCTCCCCGGCTTCCTCCCACCCCCAAAAGCATGCGCTACTACTAGGCGCTCACTACTATATGTAGATATTTTTCCAACATATTAGAAATATGGCAAAAATATGGCTCAGCCAAGCTCAACCACCAGCATCACCTCTCAATCATTACTTATGGCCCACTGGAGGTGGTAAGCATTTCAGAGACACTGCATGTGGTTGTGTTTTCTTTTTATTGTTATTATTTTGCTGTGTTGGGAACATTTCTGGGCCTCACCCTTTGGGTAGTGCATTTGTGGTCACCATGTGAGGTTGGACTACAACAAATAATCTAGCAACCAGGCACCCTCATCTCTTTCTCTCCTCTGTTCTGCCCGTCATGGATGTATAAACAGCAGCAGGTGTGTGTGTGTGTGTGTGTGTGTATGTGTGTGTGTGTGTGTGTGTGTGTCTGTATTTTGTGTGCGCGTGGTCTGAATTCACAAAAAATCCTGTATCTTCCCGCAGGACTATATGGAAGTGTTTATATGTGTTTGAAAACGTTGTCATCATGGCACCATTAGAACACACTTTTTTACTTCACTGTTGCTGTTGCTGCATCTCTCTCTTTTCATGTGAATTCCACCTCTCTGGAATAATGGTGCTCTCTCAAACCAGTGAGGAGTTGCTAATCAGTTTCCACTACAGTGGTACCTCTACTTACGAATGTCTCTACTTATGAAATTTTCTACTTACGAAATTTCTCACCAGGAAAATATTGCCTCTAGTTACGAAAGAAATTTCGACTTACGTATCGGCTGATACTCGCAGCATTCTCATAGCTGCTCTGCCATTGGCTATTACCTAGTCTCTTCCTGGCATCTCATTGGCTAAGAGGGACCTCTGTGGAGCTAGATCGGTGTTTATGCAGGGTCCTCTTCATTTGGCTCTCGACCCATGAGGTGTTCTGATAATTTTGCGCAAATATACTGTATTAACTTTTTGAGTATTCGCTATGGACCCCAAGAAAGTGATGGAGAAAAGAGGAAAAGGAAAGACGTTTTTTTTGTCCATACAAACAATGCAAGAGATAATAGAAAAGCATGAAAAAGGGATGCGTTTGGTGGATCTCGCCAAAGAATATGGCTGTAATGCATCTACAATCGCCACGTTATTAAAACAATGAGAAGTTTAAGGAGTTTAAGGCATCGCGTGGGTAGCTGGAGAAGTTCAAAAGGAGGACTGGAATTCACTCTGTTGTTCGGCATGGTGGGGCAGGAGCGCATGAACCAGAGGGCAAAAAACAATGAGGACAGCAGCTAAAATGTAAATGACCATCATTTTTATTCTTTACTCTATTGTTTGTGTAGTACCTTGGGAGGAGCCAACCTCCCTTTGAGTCCAACAACACCACCTCCTGAGAATGGGCAAGAGGACCCACAAACTTTTCTTCAGTGTGGTGTGGCTGACAATATATTTTCCCGCTAAGGGACAATTGAAAAGAGGCAGGTATATAGCTGTATTCAAAATGTATTGCTGCCTCCCAGACATAGCATAAAACCAGTTAAATACAGTTCCCTTAAAACATTGTTATGAAAGGCTGGTGGATTCTTCTCGGTCTAGGAAGGCCGGTCCCGCAGATGCGAGACCCCTGCTACAGAGGCCCCTGGTGAGACAAAGGTAAAAACACAAGACCAACACAAAGCATGCAACAAAAACTCCACACTTAAATTCTAATAAAATCTATAAAATGTCACACCGTGTTAATATGGTTAAAAGTACACACCAATGTCGTGTTCCACTAGTACAATCCCCCTACAAGGTGCAGGCATCAGCATAGGTCCGGCCTTGTACAATGAGTATCCTACATCAAGACACAATTAGAGAGGACAACCACCAGCATTGACAGTACGCCTTAAAAATATAAAATTCAGGAGGGCAACAAAGAACAGAAAAAGGAATGAAAAGTACAAATTCTTCCTAAAAGAAACAGTGGCTGGCCCGGTACCTTTAAGAAAAAAACAACCATGTTAGATGTCAGCCTCATTAAAACAATTTCACACAAACAACTCTGAACGTAACTAAAAGGTGTGGACCTACTTTTTGGTCTCCTCAGCTGTCCCACCACATATTTGGACAGGAAAAATCGTGGCTCACTTTCTGTCTACCAAACAAACCAGCAATTTGACCAACATATCCCAATGCCTATACATAAAATATTCAATAAAAATGTTTATTTTAGTCATTTACCCATACAGCTTGGCAGCTCAGGTCTCAGTGAAGTAAATCATTGAGAGATTTCATTGCCTAAATCTGTGTCCTCCAAGCAATGACAATTATCCTGGTAAAATTAAATAGATAGGCATTTAGAAAATCAAATGGCAGTGAGTAACATTCTACCATGAAGTACCTGCAGATAGTGATGTGACGCTGGGGATCGAAGCCCCGAAGCATGTGCCGAGTAGGGGAGGGGCGTTCCCGCGAAGCGCGTATCGAGGCTTGCTTCATCCAAGGGAGGAACTGAAAAGGATGACGTCCGAAGCATTGCAGGGCAGTGAGGCTTTGGGCGTGACTTCCGTATCGACGCTTACATCACGAGAACGCCCCGCTACGCGGCTGATACCACGTGACTGATTCAGCTCGTGATACATGCATTAACACCAACATAAAGCGATCACATTCCATTCAGAATGTGGTTGTTTTGTGGAGAGTTGTAGAGAGAGTGGTTAGTGTGGAGACAGTTTGGAATTTGGATAGAGTCAGACATATTTTGGAGAGAGGTATAGATAGTGTGGAGAGAGTTGATTTGGGAGAGATTCAGGAAATGGAACCTGCCACAGTGGGGAAATTGTTTTTAATCTTTTTAAATATAATTTTATATATAAGTATATATAAGTATATATATACAGTGTGTATATATATATAGTATATATATATATATATATACTAATTTGATGCCCAAATAAAAACCAATGATGTCACCAAATCAAAATCACTGGCCATACATCCATGTTACAGAAGCACAGACGTTGTCCCAACCCCAACCACCTTCCCCTCACTGTACAAGTTTTTTTTTTCCGTCATGTCCAAATAATGACTTTCCATACTGCCGGTCTGTGTGTATGTTATATATATATATAAAAAAAAAAAAAAATGTCCCACTCACCCTTGTGGGGTGGTATCTGTGTGTCATCCTCAAGCTCGGGTCCTCTACCAGAGGCCTGGGAGTCTGAGGGTTCTGCGCAGTATCTTAGCTGTTCCTAGGACTGCGCTCTTCTGGACTGAGGCTTCAGATGTTGTTCCAGGAATCTGCTGGAGCCACTCTTCCAGTTTGGGGGTCACTGCCCCAAGTGCTCCTACTACCACGGGGACCACATTAACCTTAACCTTCCACATCTGTTCCAGCTGTTCTTTCAACCCTTGATATTTCTCAATCTTTTCGTGTTCCTTCTTCCTGATGTTGGCATCAGCTGGAATTGCCACATCTATCACCACTGCTCTCTTCTGCTCTTTGTCCATCACCACAATGTCCGGTTTGTTAGCCAGTAGCTGTTTGTCGGTCTGGAAGCTGAAGTCCCACAGGATCTTAGCCTTGCCGTTCTCAACCACCTTCGGTGGTATGTCCCATTGGGATTTGGGTACTTCTAGTCCATACCGGGTACAGATGTTCCTGTACACTATCACAGCTACTTGGTTGTGCCTTTCCATGTATGCTGAGCTGGCAAGCATCTTACACCCTGCTACCACATGCTGGACTGACTCTGGGGCTTCTTTACATAGCCTGCACCTTGGGTCAGATCTACTGTGGTAGATATTGGCCTCTATTGCCCTTGTACTTAGGGCCTGTTCTTGTGCTGCCATGATCAGTGCCTCTGTGCTGTCTGTCAGTCCAGCTTTATTCAGCCATTGGTAGGTCTTCTTGATATCAGCCACTTCCTCTATCTGACGGTGGTACATGCCGTGTAGGGGCTTGTCCCTCCATGTTGTCTCCTCCTCTTCCTCCTCTTCCTCCTCAGGTTTCTGCTGTCTAAGGCATTCACTGAGCAGTTCATCTGTTGGGGCCATCTTCCTGATGTACTCTTGGATTTTTGATGTCTCATCCTGGACAGTGGCCCTGATGCTCACTAGTCCTCGGCCTCCCTCTTTCCGCTTAGTGTACAGCCTCAGGATGCTGGACTTGGGGTGAAACCCTCCATGCATGGTGAGGAGCTTTCTAGTCTTGATATCTGTGGCTTCTATCTCCTCCTTTGGCCAGCTTATGATCCCAGCGCGGTATCTGATGACAGGCAGTGCATACATGTTGATGGCTCGGACCTTGTTCTTGCCATTCAGCTGACTTCTCAGGACTTGCCTTACTCTCTGGAGGTATTTGGCTGTGGATGACTTCCTTGCGGCCTCCTCATGGTTGCCATTAGCCTGTGGGATTCCAAGGTATTTGTAGCTGTCCTTGATGTCTTCTATCCTGCCCCCTGGTAGGTTGACCCCTTCAGTTCTGATCATCTTGCCTCTTCTTGATACCATCCGGCCACATTTGTCTAATCCGAATGACATCCCTATGTCGTCGCTGTAGATCCTGGTGGTGTGGATCAGTGAGTCAATTTCTCGCTCATTCCTGGCATACAGCTTGATGTCATCCATGTAGAGGAGATGGCTGATTGTTGTCCCGCTTCGGAATCGGTATCCGTAGCCACTCTTTGTGATGATGTGACTGAGGGGGTTCAGGCCTATGCAGAACAACAGTGGTGATAGTGCATCCCCTTGGTATATGCCGCACTTGATGTTAACTTGGGCAATTGGCTTGGAGTTAGTCTCCAGGGTTGTCTTCCACTTCCCCATTGAGTTCTTGATGAAGGCTCTTAGTGTCCTGTTGATCTTATACAGTTCCAGACATTCCAGTATCCACGTGTGTGGCATTGAGTCGTAGGCTTTCTGGTAGTCAATCCAGGTGGTGCACAAGTTGGTCTGTCTATTCTTACAGTCTCTGTGTACTGCTCTGTCCACCAGTAGCTGGTGCTTGGCTCCCCTGGTGTTACTACCAACTCCTTTCTGTGTCCCACTCATGTATTGATCCATGTGCCTACTCATCTTAGCGGCCATGATGCCTGACAGGAGCTTCCATGTTGTACTGAGACAGGTTATTGGCCGGTAGTTGGATGGGGTAGATTCCTTCTGTGGGTCTTTCATGATCAGGACTGTCCTGCCTTCAGTCAACCATTCTGGGTGCGTCCCATCCCTTAGCAGCTGGTTCATCTGTGCTGCTAGACGCTCGTGGAGTGCTGTCAGCTTCTTTAGCCAGTATGTATGGATCATATCGGGGCCCGGTGCTGACCAACTCTTCATCTTTGACACTCTTTCTTGGATGTCTGCCATTTAGATGGTTACTGGTTCTTGTTATGGGAGGCAGCTGTGGTCAGTCCTTAGGTCCACTAGCCACTGGGCATCGGTGTTGTGTGATGCTACTCTTTCCCATATGCCCTTCCAGTATTTCTCCACCTCAGCTCTTGGTGGGTCTGGCCGGATGCTATTTCCCTGCCACTGAGAGTACACCTTTGCTGGTTGAGTGGAGAAGGTCTTGTTTATTCTCCTGGCCTCAATATCCTTGGTGTATCGCTTCAGTCGGGTAGCCAGAGCTGTTAGTCTCTGTTTGGCAGTTTCGAGTGCTTCAGGTATTTCCTGGGTGCCCCTTTATTCACCATGTTCCCCTTCTGTAGCTCAGCTAGCTGGCTGACTTCTCTCCGTGTCGCCTTTATCGTGGCCTCTAACCGTCTCTTCCATGGAGGGTATTGTTTGTTATGCCCTGTGTTGATCTTGTATCCCAGCATCTCGAGGATTACTGTTGCTGTACTGTGGATCAGCTTGTTGGTCTCAGTTATGTTCCCTGTGGGGATGGTTCTTATTGCAGCATTCACATCTTCTAGCAGATCTTCTGAAGGTACTTGACAACTTCGGTATTTGTTGGAGGCTCCAGGTTTCCATTTGGGTTACGATCTTCCTTCGCAGGTCAGCAGCTCTTGTATTGAGGCTGTCTATGTCTCTTGGGGCTTGGTACCCAATCACGGATTGTGGGGGGGGGTGATATCCCCCCGCTGACCTGGCGTCCTGGCTCCCCCTTGCCGTATCGATCTCTAGTTGTGACAGCAGTTTTCGGTTACGGATGTTGGAACACTGGGCTAACAGCTGTTTCTTTGTTAGCCTTGATTGTGGGTTTCGAAGCATCCATTGGTCCCACATCCGCCCCATATATCCCCTCTCTCTGGGATTACTTGTGTAGTAGCATTCCAACAACTCCGTATTCTCCGCCCTTGTCCATGTGTGTCTTGTTCCAGTAGCCCATTTCTCATCAGATTGCCCTGGTAAAAATAAAAATACAGTATGGGCTGCTACTTGTAGCTCCCAAAGGTTCCTGAGCACAACATTCTTACAGCTGCTCTGCCATTGGCAATTACCTAGCAACCTGGCATCCCATTGGCTAAGAGGGACCTCTATGTGTAGGTAGATTGGTGTCGATGCAGCGTCGTCATCATTCAGTCCTTGACCCACGACGTATTCTGATAGTTTTACGTAAATATATTAACTTTTAGAGTATTTACTATGGACCCCAAGAAAGTGATGGAGAAAAGAGGATAAGAAACAACAAAGAAAAGAGTTTTTTTTTTCCTTACAAACAAAGCAAGAGATAATAGAAAGGCATGAAAAAGGGAAGCGAATATGAATATGGCCGTAATGCATCTACAATCGTCACATTAGATAGATAGAGATAGATAGATACTTTAATGATCCCAAGGGAAATTCAGGTGACATCTGCTCACAAGAGATACAATAAATAGACATAACAGTGACGGAAAAAAATGGCACAGCCAAAAGACGTTGTATAATTTACATACTGACATAATTATAACAACAGAAAAAAAGAAGAACCTAAAATAAAAGGAAAGCATAGGGAGATGAAAGAAGAAAGAAGCATTGGGTGTAGACGATGTATGATCAGAAACACGTGGATGAACCGACCTATAAACTGACACTAAGGACCCCCACAGTATCCCATAGTGCATCCACAGTGTGTCCCAGGCCCCCCTCGTCTATCCCTTCTCAGCCGACCTTGATGACCCTACGGCTTCGGCCCCCCTCCTTCTGAGAGAATGGTTGTGCCCTCTGATGGCGCGAGGCACAAAGGAGGTCCTGAATCGCAGTGGAGTAGCTCGGTGACAGCAGTCTGCCACTGAAGGAGCTCCTCTGCTGGGCGAAGGTGGTGTGCAAGGGTTGGGTGGTGTTACCCAGGATCTATCTAAACCTGGACATAGCCCTCCTCTGTAGGACAGTCTTCACAGAGTCCAGATCCTGACCAATCACAGAACCAGCCCTCCCGATGAGCCTGTCAAGTCGCTCAGTGTCCCGTTTCCTGGAACCAACAACCCCAACACACAATGGCGTAGGACAGCACACTGGACACAATGGACTGGTAAAAAAGTCTGAGCAGATCAGAGCTGATGTTAAAGGAGGCCAGCCTCCTCAGGAAATACATCCTACTCTGACCCTTCTTATATACACAGTCCAGGTTGTGCGACCAGTCCAGTCTACTGTCCACGTGCAGCCCCAGGTACTTATAAGTCCCCACTACCTCCACCTCATTATCCCTGATGACTACTGGCTGTGAGGAGGGTCCGTCATGTAGAGGGTGAAGAGAAGGGGGGAGAGTACCGTTCCCTGCAGGGCCTCTGTGCTGCTGGTCACCACTGATGACAGACAGTTCCCCATACGGACGTACTGGGGTCTGTCTGTTAGATAGTCTGTGATCCAGCTCCCAAGATAGGGATCCACAGCCATGGATGACATTAATGGATGTTATTAAAACAAAAGTATCGCATGGGTGGTTGGAGAAGTTCAAAAGGAGGACTGGAATTCACTCTGTTGTTTGGCATTGTGAGGCAAGAGCGCATGAACCAAAGAGGGCAAAAAAACAATGAGGACAGCACTTAAAAGGTACATGACTATCATTTTTATTCTTTACTCTATTCTTTGTTTTTTTACATTATGCACAACTCTCATTTATTGTGTAATCTAATTGTAACATGCATTTATTACATGTTTTGATGCCTTTTTATGCTCAATAAAACATTTATGTCTGGATTTTGGGGGGCTTGGAACGGATTAGGGCATTTGCATGGAAAACACGTCTCTACTTACGAAATTTTCTACTTACAAAATTTCTTCCAGAACCAATTAATTTCATAAGTAGAGGTACCACTGTACAAGATAATATTTAGTCTTGGCACCACCTAGTCAAGTCCAGTCAATTGATAAAGCAAAAAATTACGTTCCAAAAAGAGCAGGCCTGGGCCCTACTCTATTCTGCAGTGACCCAACAATCCCCCCAGAGTGAGCATTTGATGACAGCGGTGGGGCCAAATGACCTTCCTCCCGGAAGATCCAAGATTTAATGTGGATGGACCTCTGCTGTGACTGGGTTGGGTGGGAAAGATAGGGAGAGAAAGATGAGGAGATTGGCAGTGAGATAAAGATGAGGAGAAGGGTAGTGAGAGGACGACTGGAAGACATAGAGAGATGGTTCAGATGGATGTGGAGTGAAAGAGTGAGAGGTTTTACATTGTGTTCTTCAGTGCCACACAGTGGACACAGAATTTAAGACTGAAATCCTTTATACACCAACACATGCAAATTTGGAGTTGAGTTTACCAAGTCCACAAAGTTGATGTGTTCGGTGAAAGGTTTCACCTAGTGGATTCCGATCTTGACCAATGCGTCATCCACGTTCCGGAAGCAGTGACTTGGTGTTGTTCCGATGAACAAGGTCGGGGCCCTGTATTCCACTTCTTCCATGTACAAATTGGCCACAATAGGAGATACCGGCGAGCTCATGGCACATCCGTGTTTCTGCCTATGGAAGCAGACACAGAGGAGACCATGGCATCCTATGACCATGGATACAAATGAGATCATTGTTGAGGAGCCAGATGGGTTTTAATGACGGTCATTGGAATGTGACTAGCACTGACCACACCCCACATTGTTAATAACACCAGAACCAGAAGCCTCTTGGATGAGAAGCAAAACGTCTTCAAGAAACTTTCTTAAAGTCTAGTGGATTGATTTAAACAGCTTTGGACAACCATGACATGGATAACTGAGAACCTACACAGACAATTCACCTCATGTGCATGTTTTTGGAGGTGGGAGGAAGCTAGAGAACATGGAGAGAACCTACGCAGACACAAGGAGACCATGCAAACTGCGCACAGAGCGGGACTCGAACCAGGAACTGCTTTGCTATGCGGTGACAGTGCTACCAAATTGCCAACATGCCACCCATGTCCAAAGCTGTTTAAATCAATATACTCTACTTTTAGAAAATTCCTTGAAAATGTTTCACCTCTCATCCAAGAGGCTTCTTCAGCTCTGGTAGTGGTCTTGTATCAGTGTGAGGTGTGGACAGTGCTAATCATATTCTGAAGACCATTGCCAAGACCTGCCTGGCTCCTCAACAATTATTTTTGAGAATGTCAAGGAGTGTCAGTGTTGGCCATCTGTAGGAGCTAAATGATGCATTAGATCTCTTGGGGATAATTGGTGAACAGGTAGGAACCAATGTTAGGTTCCTACTCTGAAGTGCAGTAATTCCCCGCTTCAAGATGCACGGCTTCACTACATCGTGGATTTAGTAGGTAATCACGTTATACCGTAACGCACATGCTATTGGCTGACAGTATCCATGTATGCGCTGCGTTCCGTGTATCTCTTTAATACACTTCCGTGTATTTAAGAAACACTTTTCTTTAATACAAAAGTGCCTGTATTAAAAAAAGTGTGCGCACAGGCCCCTTGTGTGTACAGGCCCCTTATGTGTGTGTTGTGTGTTCAGGGCCTGTACACAGTATTATAAGCATGTTACTAACACTAGAGTGTGCCACTAATTTCCCTTTGGGGATTAATTGAGTATAAAATAAATAAAAAAATAAATAGCTGTCACGAGTGTGTGAAAAGGTGTCCTTTGAAAGGACTTTGCTTCAAGATATAAGGTAGTTTAACATTAGTATGGGGAGGGTAGATAAATGTTTAAATTACCACAAATAATAAATCATTTCTTGCAATATTGCAGAACTTTGTTTCCACAGGTGGTCCTGGAACCAATTCACTACGATTAATGAGGGATTACTGTATTAACAGTTTTTTGCCCGCTGAACTCTGAATGTATTGCTATTTGATGTTGACTATTGATGGAGTTAACTGAGAAACTTAATGGAAATAACAGAGTAATCAAGTGACATATTGTAATTTTAATTACAAGGAAGTGCATCAGTCACATAAAGTGTGATGGAATATCTCAGTGGCTTAAAGCTTGATTCAGCCTCTACACCCCTCCAAAGATCTCAGCAGAGGTAGAGATCTATAAAACAACTCAATCCTGTGTGTGTGTGTGTGTGTGTGTAGTTTTGGTTATCTCCCTGTAACGGGGATATGCTGTTAAATGTGAGTAACAGCATAATCCTGTCATGGTCCCTGTTAGTCACATGTAAATTGAAGCACCCTATCCCCCACACAGACCTGTAATATTCCTGTCCACATGCTTCATAATAAAATACTTTAAGTAGTTACCTATTGTCACATGATAATTGAATATAGAAGAAGACTTAATGAATATTATTTTGCATCATAGTAAGTCGTATTGGGATTCCTAGACAGCTAAAGTAAGAATGTTTGAGTGTTTTCAACATAGTTACAATGATCAGTTCAAGTATTCTGCATTTGTTCACCAGAGAATAGGATTTATAATGAATAATACATATCCTGTTTCTGGAGGAGGTCCACCACACTCCGGTCCAACAGGAAGCATGCCACTGACTTGCTGTTCAGCGCCACTCAACAGAAGCAGCAAAAAAGCTTCAGGGCAGTTTAGATCAAAGTACAGGCAGCCACATTCAGAACATTCAGATGTATGCTACAGATAGTCGTCTATCTATAGCATAAATCTGTTTTGCAATAATTCATTACAATTTAGTTTGTGTTGGTGCCAAATCCAAATCCCACCCTCTTGCAAGTGAAATTCCTACAGATGTGTGTTTGCATTCTGTCAGCTTTATTTAAGCACTTAAGGTGCCATAAGAATCCTAAGATTCATGTAAAGGATTTCAGTTATAAAAATCTTGGGACCAAATTATTCCGCCTGTGCCTTTATTTTTGTGACATGCGTCATGTGACATGCATGACTAGCTTTGGAAAGTACAGGAACTGGATCCTAGAAAAAATCTACTTCTTGTGTAGTGTTGTTAGTAGTTTGCAATTGCATATGTTGCATTCAGTGATCTGTTACTGCAGGACCTAATCACAGCAATCATCTGATGCTATGATTTTTTTTTCTTTTTCAAAAATGTGGACCTTGAGACAGGGTATGGGTTTAAAGGACCCTAAACTCAGACCACACAGCTTTCAGACACACTCACTTCACAGTGCTTGTTTGTCTTTGTTTTTGAATATAGTGTTGCCAAGTGAACTGTTGAACACAGCTTTTTCTCTGATAAAGATTTCTGCTAAAGATCCCCTCAGATATATAAGAATAAGGCAACAGAAGGAGAGATGGTCCCTTGAGAACTGAACAAGACATATGGACAAATGAACATGTTACCCAGGTTGATCTTCGCCGTCTGCTGTTCCTTAACTCACACAAATGGCCAGACTTTAAGTATTCCACTTAGTTGTCTGAAAGCCCCTAGATTTAGCTTGATATGTTTGAAATAAACCTGAGATTCAAGAGATGATTAGGACAGGCTGTCCATCATAGTAATATTTTATGAAACCTGCAAGTGTTCTTTGATCAGGATCTGCCATTTCACCCCCACATAAAGCAAATTTCAATATCTGCCTTTTCTCCTTCACATAGTACTACAACAGATACTATCTGTCTTGAAATCCATCCATCCATCCATCCATTCAGTGGAAAAAATGGTCCCTGCATATGTCACTCCTAGGCTTGATGATTGTAACTCCTTATTTTCTGGTTGCACGAATAAGTCTATAAAGACCCTCCAGCTGATGAGAAATGCTGCAATTTGTGTACTGACAGGAACAAAATATAGACCAGTTTTCTCATTTCATCTTCTCTGCACTGGGTTCCAGTAAAATCCAGAATAGAATTTCAACTTTTTCTGCTTACCCACACAGCACTAAGAAGGCAGACATCTTCATACTAAAAATATTTTTTGTGTGCCATATTTCCCAACTAGAAAGCTGAGCTCCCAAAAATGTACGCCCAGTGGTAGTTTCCATGTTCTTCAAACATATTCTGGAAGGTATTCTAAAGCTTTCAGCTATCAGGGCCCTGATTTCTGTATCAAACCCCCATTTCAAGTATGTCAGACACACACCCTCTCCATCTTTAAAAATAGATTTAAAACATTATTTTTTTACATTTAGGGTTGGCACATGAAAGCATAGTTAATTTCATGGACTTTGGTTGTTGAAGACTGTCAGGATTGTTGTGCTCTTTAGTTCTAAAGACATTTACCCATTCTCCTCTCTGGTTCTCCCAGAGGTTTACTCCTCTGTCCTAACATTGGATTGTTGTGGAGATTTTTACTTAGTTTTACCTAGTTTAATGGTAAATGGTAGACGGTATTACTGTATAAGTAAGATACTTTGAAGCAAATTGCTACAGCCCTCCAAATATTTCAGCATATTACACACACACACACACACACACACACACACACACACACACACACACACACACACACACACACACACACACACACACACACACACACACACACACACACAAACTTGTTTTGAGTTGCACTGGTTTGTTGTTGTGGGCCAGAGGCATGTTGTGAAGTTGTTGTAACTTCAGATAGCAGGTTCCTCCTCTCTCATCTCTCCTTCTGAGAGAGGCTTAAATGCAGTTGCCACACCACAGAAAGACAGTCAACAGCTAACATACTAGGAAAATACATTAACTAGGACATGTGCTTTTTTGGCGACTGAGGCAAAAGCAAAATGAGACAAAATGAGAGAAAAATTCTCTTGTGTCTTTGCGTTCATCAAAAAAAAAAAAAAAGAAAGAAAGAAAAGGGGCGGCAGTGGCTCAGTGGTAGAGCGTGCGGTAGAGCGGGTCGTCCCATGCTTCAAAGATTGGCGGTTTGATTCCCGCTCCCGCCCAAAAAAGAACACCCTGAGGTGAGCTGACAGTGGGAGGTGTCAGCTCATCTCCGGAGCACTGCCGAGGCGCCCCTGAGTGAGCCACCCCTGAGCAAGGCGCTGTCCCCCTTACAAGTTGCTCATTTGGGGCGCACCAATAAAAGAGCTGCCCGCCACTCTACCTCCTCTGCATGCATACAAGCCCATGTGTGTGTTTGTGTCTGGGGCCTGTACACACACCATTTTTTATATTATATATATATATATATATATATATATATATAAATATAAATATATATATATATATATGCATGACTTGATTTGAACTAACTAGAGTGTGCTACTAATTTCCCTGCGGAGATTATAATCAGTATATAAAATAAAAAAATAAAAAATTACACAAAGGACGCAAAAATTAATATTAACTTTGAAAGGACATGTGTTATTTACATTGAAGTCAAATGCAAAAAATCTGCTTCCTAAAGGTATCTCTCAGTATTGCCAACACCAGAGAAGTATACTGTATATCAGTGGAAATCAATATATGACAAGCAAATATAACACACCAGGGATCAAATTGCGACCATTTGGTCGCATATGCGCCCAAATTTTTATCAGTGCGACTATTAATTATATTTGGGAGCACCGGTAAGACTAGGGAAAATAATCTAGTGCGTCTTTTTTTTCCACTTCTCTCTCGCTCTTTCTCTCTCTCCATAGAGCAGGGGGTCACCAAATGGCGGACCGTGGTCTGGATCCAGACTGCGTGATGGTTCTGTTCGGACCCGTGACCACTCCATGATAAATTCACGAGAGTAGATTTTCTTGGTGCATTTTTACTTGCAGTTCGGCTAATACGGTAATAGCTCCACTCAGTTTAGCCAATCAGATCGTTTGTGTACCCTGCGCTGTCAGTGCACCAGGAAGTGAGACAGCTCGCTACCGCTGTGAGTTTACTGCTACAGCAGAGCACAGAAGGGAGACAGCATAGCTCCAAACGAAGGGAGGTTAACGAGGAAAACCGCTGGTTAACAATGAGTGGACGGGATATATGTTTATTCCTCCAACAGGCAGTTCAAAACCATTTTACCTCATATGGTCTGAACACGTAGCATGAATTAAAAGTGGTAACATGAAGCGCCACTATGAAACAAAGCACAGATCTTTTGCGCAGAATTATCCCCTGAAGTCCAAGCTGAGGGCAAAATGACCGAGAAAAATGCAAATGAATGCTCACTAAAGGCATGGTGGATTTTGGGGCAACATAAAACATCTTTTAGTAATGTTTTAAAATACAAAACAATCCAATAATAACCAAAATGGTTCCGTCCAGGTACCGGGCTGGCCTGACAGCACGCCACAATGCGCTATTTAAGCCACACCCAGGTAGTGCCTCGGTTTGGCCCCTGACCCGGAGGCGGACCAACGCAGCATCCTCAGGTGAGCGTCTATCATACAGATTTGTGTCGATGTGGGGAAAACGCGTAGGCACCGAGTTTGCACCCTTGAACGCATAACCGCCACAGTTTGTTTGATGCGGTGTGGACCTGCCGGAGAATGTGCGCGAAACAGTCTGAGCAGGACCACGGTCCTGCCAGGAAACAATGAGAGAGCAGCTGCGGCTGCTCTCCTAGGTGAGGGAGAGAGGCGCGAGGAACGGAGATGGACGGAGGAGTCTCTATCGCTCGGTCACTGCCTTGCTTTTGGATAGGTGCTCCTAAAGTCTTTGCTGGTGCTACTAACTTCTAAATTTGGGAGCACCAATGATACCAAGAAAAAAAGTTAATTTCGAGCCCTGCACACCATTATTAACTCGAAAGAAAATTAATTCTCAGTGTGTTGGGAGCACATAAAAGAAATGCAGTTCATGAAGTTACAATCACATTTAGACATTATATTGTGACATCTCATTTGCTGTTTGCCTCTGAATGAAATAGCATTGTAGTGCTATGACATCCTAGCAGTAAGCATCCCGTGTTTGACTACCTCTGCCGAGCTTTGCATAAAACCAGCATTTCCTCTAACATCAGTTTGCAATGAGACCAACTTCGATAATCCTGGAAGGATTATCGAAGTTGGTCTCAACCTCTTAACCTACTACATGCCTCTTAGACCCTCTCCCAGCTAAACTTGTTACAGATTTATGGCCCTTGCTGGGCCCTACTATGTTAAATGTAGTTAACCTTTCTCTTGCAACTGGTGTTGTTCCCATTAGCTTTAAGTCGGCCGTAGTTAAACCTCTGCTTAAAAAGCCAGATCTTGACCAAGAGTCTTTAAACAATTATAGACCAGTTTCTAACCTTCCATTCTCATCTAAAGTACTAGAAAGGGTAGTATCTCAACAGCTCTTAGATTATTTATCATTAAGCGGTCTTTTCGAACCATTCCAATCAGCTTTTCGGGCAGGCCATTCCACTGAAACAGCACTTACCAAAGTTGTAAATGATCTCCTATTAAATATGGACTCTGATGCCACTTCTGTTCTCTTACTTTTGGATCTTAGTGCAGCGTTTGACACTATAGATCTCTGTATACTCCTTGACTGACTGGAGAGGCAGTTTGGTGTCTCCTGAGTTTGCTGTTGCTTGGTTGAAATCTTATCTATCTGTGTCAAGGTTCAATTAGTAGGATGGAAACTCTAGACCCCAGTTTAGCAAAATACTGCATTTTATTCCATTTCGTTCAGTTACCGTGAAAAAAACAAAACATTCTACCTGAAGAGCTCCTTACGGAGACATCTTCCTGACTCACCCTCTCTGCTCTGGCGAGCTCTCTCACACCTGAGCCACACCTGCCCACTTATAGTTTCCCCACAGGTGCTGTAATTAACTCCCCACACTCACAGACAGAAACTAATAAACCACTTAAATATACTACAGCTTAAACTCTATTGAAATGGATGTAATGATATAGAAACGTTATCAACAGAATAAGAATGAACATTATGCATAAATTGATTGGCCAATCAAAGATCAAAATAAGCTACCGTAGTCCTTTAAATACACAAACTAATTTCCCAACTTATAAATCTAAATAGCACAAATACCTGTACACCAACCCTACAAAGTCACCATTATGCAACATGATATCAACATAATACAAAATATTAGCATATGTATGTTTGTGAGTGTGTCCTTGTGTACAGTACGTGTGTGGATAAGTGCTTGTGTGGATGCGTGTGTGAGAGTTATACTGACATGGCGGCAGGCCCATGGTAAACTCCCATTACAATCTGATAGGACACAATGTGTCTCCTACAATAATAAAACTTCCGCCTTCTCCGACGTCAAATATGGCGTACCTCAGGGGTCTGTACTTGGTCCTCTGTTATTTTCCCTGTATGTTGCACCTCTTGGTCAAATTATACTCAGCTTTGGAATAAATTTCCATTGTTATGCTTATGACACACAACTCCACATGTCCATAAAAGCAGATGATCGATCTGAATGAATCAAACTAGAGGCCTGTCTTTTTGCCGTGATTAGTTGGATGTCCAGTAATTTCTTGCTCCTAAACCCAGACAAAACAGAGATGTTAATCATTGGCCCTGCCCGACATAGAAACCAATTTCAACAACTAACAATATCTGTAGAATACTGTTTAATAACCCAAAGTTCAACAGTCGAGAATCTTGGAGATTCAACTCTCTCCTTTGACCAGCAAATTAAGGAGGTGACAAAGATCGCCTTCTTTCATCTACGTAATATCTCCAAAATTAGGCCCTCTCTATCTATGGCTGATGCAGACATTTTAATTCATGCCTTTGTGTCCTCTAGACTTGACTATTGTAATGTTCTGTTTTTGGGGTTGCCTCGGTCTAGTACTAGGGGCCTTCAGATGTTTCAGAACACAGCAGCAAGAATATTAACTAAAACTAGGAAATTTGATCATATCACCCCAGTATTAGCTGCATTACACTGGCTCCTGATTCATGTTAGATCCGATTTTAAGGTACTTTTATTGACGTATAAAACCATTAATGGGCCTGCTCCAACCTACTTATTGGAGTCTGAATCCGTAGATATCTTTGAATCTAGACTCTAAACTTATCTGTTCTACCTAACATACAAGTAATATCGGGGGAGGTAGTCTCAGTATTTAGGTTTAGCCTAGTCCTGCCAACGAGCCGTAGGATTACTTAGTTAGGCCCCTGCCTCCCATTAATCCTCTGCCATTCTGGTCCCTCTAGCGCCACTATTGCCCCTGTTCTCTCTATCTCTCTCCCTCCTTCTCCTGTTCTCTCTCTCAGGCCTTTGTGTGGTGGATCATCAGCTATTGGCTACCTATGTCTGCTACCGTGGCTGGTGATATCAAAAGCTGCACAATGGTCCTGTTTCACCATCCACTAGGGGAGTCTGGTTTTGTCTCATTTGGTTCTGTTTTGGTTTTTGGGTTTTGGCAGGGTAATCTTACACTGTAATTTATTTTGAGAACAATGACTTAGGCACTGTTTGGTCTGTCTTCAGAGTGGTAGATCCTTGGCAATCGCTCTACTGGATGGATCAGTGTGCCTTTGTCAAACATTTATTATTGTTATTGTTATTGTCATTGTTATTATTATTGTGTTGTTAATATGTGCATGCGATATGTATTGCTTTGTCTTTCCACTCCTGGAAGGGGGGTCCCTCCTCTGCAGTCTTCCTGAGGTTTCTCCCATCCATTTTTTCCCCTGTTAAAAGGGTTTTGGGGGGAGTTGTTCCTTATCCCATGTGAGGGTCGTACTGCTCGCAGTGCACAAAGGTCAGAGGGATATCGCCCATGTGCAGATTGTAAAGCCCTTTGAGACATTCTTAATCTGGGCTATATAAGAATAAATAAACGTGAAACTTGAAACTTTTTTAGTCTCCTGGCAACTGCAGGGGACTAAAATCTAAACTAAGATATGCTATGCTAACCAAAGGCTTCAATAACATTTTCACTGTAAATGCAGTGTTAGGGTTATCAAATTTGTCATCCGACTTTCATCAAGAAAATAAATCAGCATGTTTCCATATTTCCCAATTTTAAAAGGATTAGATCTTTTAGAGTGGAGAAACTGGGGAATATTGTGTTTCACGGGCTGTGACACTGTTTGCTAAACCAGACAGCTGTGTAATATTTTGCTGTTCTTGTACAAACACTAAAAAAAACCCAAAAACAAAACATTGTTCAACGTCTGGATTACCATTTCAAAATAGCATCTGGTATTTTTCAGCCGCAGGCTGAACTACAATCAGTGATGTGATTTGTTTGGGTGACTGGGAAGGACATATTACAAAATCAGTCAGCATGTTTATCTAGAGTATTTTGAATACCACCATGGAGTTCACTTGGCTTTGTTCTAGCCATTAAGACTGAAGGTATGATATATGACACAAGTTTAAGAGAGTAAATTCTGTGTGCTTTGCCTAATCCCAAGACAATCTCAATTTAATTGTGCATTAAGACCATGCAGTGTGTTATTTATTACATTGTTTATCCCACACAAACACAGACACACCAACACACACACACACACACACACACACACACACACACACACACACACACACACACACACACACACACACACACACACACACACACACACACACACACACACACACACACAAATTCCTACTGGAAATCTAATTAATCTTTTGCAGAAATATAAACATCATTAAAATGGGCAGCTCTAGGCCTCAACAGGGGTTAATTACAAAAGTAGAAATGGAAAGACGCACTGGCACTGGGTGATTGCACGACAGAAAATTTTCAGTACAAATTTCAAAGGTCACATCACCATTACTTCAATATTAGATATTAAAGAGTATGCAGGCTTAATTCATGGCATAACAACAATTAATTGTTTCCATCAATTAGAAGTAATTATCATTTTAAAGTCATTTTTCAATATCAGTCAATCTTACGGTCATTGTGATGCTTTTTTCAAATGAGCAGACTAAAGATCAAATATCTAATAAATGGCTTAGGAACAAAATGCATACTTAGAGAGGTGTTTCGACTAATTTGGTTGCAGTAATGTTCAAGATTTGAATGGGTCACAGAGGCAAGCAAGCAAGATCACTAAAGGTGACAGAAAACAAAGCAGGGAGGAAACAGGGAAATCTTACATTAGTGCTCTCTTTGGACCTTCACTTGATTTAAAAAATAGATGCAATTAAGTGAAGCTCACACATATTTTCAACTAATGTTCTCACAATGTTCCCCATTGCTTTTTTCCCCCAGCAAGTTTGTATGTTCCAGCTGCAACATCTGGCTGCCACACACAAGATCTTCAGGGGATGCTTAAACACATGCACGTAAATATGCACATGTGTGTGCATCATTACATACACTTAGGCGTAAATATACACAAATGCCATACAAAGGAGAAGGGGAGGGATAGAGAAAAAACAAAACAAAACATTTAATTGGCTCAAAAGTTAACAGCTGTATAATATCTGCAATGGGTCTCGGTAGATGCATCCCCCAGTAAAGATTCAACAATTAATTATCTTGGTGCAGAATCCTGGCAGCCCCTCATTTTACTGACGAGTGCACTCCTGCTGCTTCTTCAAAGATTAATATTAAAAAAATCATCAGCTGCTGTTTCCAGGGTGCTCAAAACCACTAACTATTACTCCATAAGAGAATGTTTTATTATTCCTGTGTTCATATTATTACTACCATCACAGCTATGAGGCCAAATTAGGAGCAAAATGCTGGATTTACTCAACCAGCTCATCAGAAAAATGAAGGAGAAAATCACCGACCAATAATTTGCTGTTTGGGCAACAGCATGACTGACTCAACTGCTGTTTCTAAATGAGATCATTATAATGATAGAAAGTAAATTTGCATGCAATAGGTAAAGGCTGAACTTCCATTGCTCACAAGGGTTTTACATAATAGTGTAACAAGAGTAATTTACATCTGAAAGAATGAAGAAAAAACAACTACTGTATAAAACAGAATTTTTGTCTACATTAAACCACATACATTTACAGACGTATAAAGCTGAACACAAGCCGATGTATAAACCACAGATAGATTATTTAATTAAGCTCCCGGACTGAATTTCCCTTTTTTAAGGAGGTTTTAGCACTGTGGAGTTGCTGTTGGGATACAGGAGTAGTAATGAAGCAGCAGTTAATGTTAGTGTCCCATGATAATGGAATTGAGCTCTTGCTATTTTAGTCATTCATAACTGCACTTTAACACAGTTCATTTATCTTGTTTAGCTTGTCCATTTATCTCTTGTTGACAAGGTAATACCAAGTCAAAACCTGATTGCAATCTGAACCTCTCACTGTACGAAATACTGGAAAGAGACAGACTCCTTAATGAGATCAGATAAATAAATGCATATAGGTGTTCAAATTAGGTCTGGGTGCAATAAAGTGATACAGCATGCTGCACAAATAAAATCATTGAGAAGTTCATGACTGGAATCCCACTGAAATAAGCAGAGTTGCAGATGGGAGAGCAGAGGAGAGATGATGCGTGCGGTTTAAAATGTGCAAAATGTGTCTGGTTTAAAATTTTCATATATTTTATCCTCAGGGGCATGTAAGGCCTTGACGGAGACATAGACTTGCATATTCCTGCACAATAAATGAATTTACAGTGCTCTAATATTTCACATACATTTATTACAATTAAAAGCATTAGACCATGAGGTTAGCTGCACAGCTCAAGTGCTTGCTCAAAATAAGTAGAGTTGTTGTAAATAATAAGGCTTTGAACACCTCATCAAGAAATAGAGATTGCTGTAAATCATTCCAGTACCCGCAAGGTCCTTATGCTGAAGTGTGGATGATTGATTACAGTTAATGCACAAAGATACCTATGGTCTTTCCTCAGTGTGGGTGATTCACACTGAACATGGACGAACAAGAAGATACAATGAAATTGTAAAAAAAATAACTTATATACATAGGGTTTTCTTATACAGGATCTGAATAACAAAGTACATACATACTGAATTGCTCTAACTGCTCAGGTCGCTAACAATATTTTGCAGGGAGACTTAGATGCTGAAGCAAAGTTTGTGTGTATCCATACTTTCTTGCTCCCTTTTCTGGAAATAACTTACATTATTGCAGCTCACCCATGCAGGAGTTCATTAGTCTTCCACTTAAAGGGCCTACAGTTTTATTTTCATACACCGTAAACACAGATGAATACTTGAATAGTGTAATGAACACCTGCTGAGAAACTTTCAGTTAACTAAATGATCCACTAACATATACTTCTAACACTTGATACATAGCAGTTATAGTTCAAGCTGTTAAACATAAGGAATGGCCAGGAAACCATGTTAATCTAGATCAGGGGTGTCACAGTTAAAAACATGGAGGGCCAAAACAAAATAAAACACATTTTCTACAAGCCAAGGGCCGGACTGGTTCAATGTTTATTTAAACATTTTGAAATGAACATAGCCAATGTAGCAGCAAGAGGGCACAAGCCAGTATCTTATTGTGTCAGTCCCAAGACCGGATAAACACAGAGGGTTGTGTCAGGAAGGGTATCTGACGTAAAACATTTGAAAAATCAAACATGTGAATCAAATCTATGACTTCCATACAGGATCGGTTGAGGCTCGCGTTAACAACGACCGCCATTGGTGCTGTTCACCTACAGGGTACCGGTGGAGACTGGACTACTGTTGGTCGAAGAAGAAGAGGAGGAAAGTGTGTTCGTAGGAAGACAGAGAAGAGGAATGCCAAGAGTATAGGACTGAGAGTAAGGATGTTGAATGTTGGAACTATGACAGGAAAAGGTAGAGATTTGGTTGACATGATGCAGAGGAGGAAAATGTGTCCAGGAGACCAGGTGGTTGGGTAGCGAAGTTAGAAGTTTAGGAGCAAGGTTCAAGTTGTTCTATCATGGTGTAGATAGTAAGACAAATGGAGCAGGAGTTATATTGAAGAAGGAGTTTGTTAGGAATGTCCTAGAGGTAAAAACAGTGCCAGACAGAGCGATGAGTCTGAAGCTAGAAATCGAAGGTGTGATGTTCAGTGTTGTTAGTAGGTATGCTCAACAGTTAGAATGTGAGCTGAAGGAGAAGGATACATTTTGGTTGGAGTTTGATGAAGTGATGCAGAGCATACCTAGAAGTGAGAGAGTTGACATTGGTGCAGACTCCAATGGACATGTTGGCAGACGGGCAGGTTTGGTATCCAGGAGAGGAATGCAGAAGGACAGATGGTGATTGACTTTGCAAAAGGGATGGAAACGGCTATAGTGAATACTTTCTTCCAGAAGAGGCAGGAACATAGGGTGAAATATAAGAGTGGAGGTAGAAGCACACAGGTAGACTACATGTTGTGTAGACAGTGTAATCTGAAGGAGACCAGTGACTCCAAAGAAATGGTAGGCGAGAGTGTAGTCCAGAGGTCACCAAATGGCGGACCGCAGTCCGGATGGTTCTGTCCGGACCCGTGACCACTCCATGATCATGAGAGTAGATTTTCTTGCCGCATTTTTACCGACGGTCACGGCTACAGACTGCGGGCGCTACTCCTCCAGTTAACACGGTAGTAGCTCCAATAAGTTCATCCAATCAGATTGTTTGTTTACCAGCTCTGTCAGCACACCTGGAAGAGAGACAGCCCGCTGCCGCTACCGCTGTGAGTTTACTGCTACAGGAGCACAGAAAAAGGGAGACGGTGAGGACAGCATAGCTCCAAACGAAGGGATGTTAATGAGGAAACTGGTGGTTAACAATGAGTGGACGGAGAAATTTATGTATGTTCTTCCATCAGGCAGTTCAAAACCATTTTACCTATATAGTCTGAACACGAAGCACTAATTAATAACGTGAAGCACCACTACGAAACAAAGCACAGAGCTTTGGAGCAAAGTTAATCCCTGAAGTCCGAGCTGAGGGCAAAAAAAAAATGCAAACAAATGTTCAGTAAAGGCATGGCGGATTTTGGGGCAACATAAAACATATTTTAGTGATGGGACAGTCATGAATAAGTGCTTAAAACCTGTTGTTGTGACATTGTTTGAGGGAAAACAGAAAGATGTGTGGAAAAACTCCCAATGTCAGCTTCAACAGCAACCAGAAAATCAGAAATATTAAAAGCTTGATGCAGCTATTCAGAGAGCACCATGCATATCTGTGGCCATTGATGAGTTGTAGCTTGTGTGTGTCAGGTTCCTTCACAAAGATAAGGAGCTCTTTGCTGAGTGTAACATCACTATGAAACACACACAAGAGGAGAAGACATACATGCAGCAGTAAAAGAGATGCTGTCCAGTGGTCCCTTTCACCACAGATGACAGAGACCACCCCGCTCTCTTTTCCAACCACTTTGTCATGTTGGGAAAAGAGAAGGGGGCTGTACCAAACAGTCAAGGTGTGCTCTGTGCACTGAAAGCCAGTTTTTATTTATGCTTTCTGAAGATGTTAATGTTTGTTTTGTTTTTTTAACTTGAAGTTTTCTTTAGGCTGGGGCATCTTTAATTTAAAAGAAAAATGATTATTCAGCTCTTTTCTGCACTTTATTTTTAATTCTGAGGTTTGTGTGTTCTTCAGTCTAACATAAACGGTTAAAATTTATTTGCCTGGGTCTACTTTTATCTATGGTGAGGTAAAGAGCTAGCTGTGCACTCAGTTAAACATATACTGCATTGAAAATTGATAATAAATGATAATGTGGACATAGGGGCAGGTTATAAGACACAAACTGGACTTGGGTTAGGACCTTTTATTGAGAGGAAATTTTAATAACTGGACCTCTGTGACTTTTAAATGAATACCCCTGATGTAGCTAAACAGCATAGGATAGTGGTGTGTAGAATGACTCTGGTGGTGAGGAGGATGAAGAAAGCAAAGGCAGAGCAGAGGAAAAATGGTGGAAGCTGATAAAGGAAGAGTGTTGTTTGACTTGGCAGGAAGGAGTTACGACAGGTTTTGGGTGGTCAGGAGGTGCTGCCAGATGACTGGAAAACTAAAGCTAATGTGATCAGGGAGACAGATAGGAGAGTACTTGGTGTGTCATCTGGAAGGAAAGTAGATAAGTAGACTTGGTGGTGGAATGAGGAGGTACAGGAGTGCATACAGAGAAAGAGGTTGACAGGAGTGTATACAGAGAAAGAGGTTAACTAAAAAGAATTGGGACACTAAAAAGACTTAGGAGATAGACAGGAGTACAGGGAGATGCAGCGTATGGTGAAAGTAGAGGTAGCAAAGGCCAAACAAGGGAATTATGATGACTTGTATGCTAGGTCGAACAGTAAGGAGGGAGAGACTGATCTATACAGGTTGGCAAGACAGAGAGACAGAGATGGGAGGGACGTGGAGCAGGTTAGGGTGATTAAGGATAGGGATGGAAGTCTATTGACAGGTGCCATTGGTGTGATGGGAAGATGGAAAGAGCACTTTGAAGAGTAGATGAACGAGGAAAATGAGAGCGAACAAAGACTAGAAGATGTGGCTGTTGCGGATCAGGAAATAGCGAAGATTAGTCAGGGTGAAGTGAGGAGGGCATTGAAGAGGATGAAGAGCAGAGAGGCACTTGGTCCTGATGATATAACTGTGGTATTATGGAAGTGTCTAGGATAGGTGGCAGTAGAGTTTCTGACTGGGTTGTTCAACAGGATCTTAGATAGTGAGAAGATGCCTGAGGAATGGAAAAGTGTGCTGGTGTTCATTTTTAAGAAAAAAGGAGATGTGCAGAGTTGTGGCAACTACAGAGGAATAAAGCTGATGAGCCATACAATGGAGTTATGGGAAAGAGAAGTTGAAGCTAGACTAAGGACAGAAGTGAGCATTTTTGAGCAGCAGTATGGTTTCTTGCCAAAAAAGAGTACTACAGATGCAGTATTTGTTTTGAGGATGTTGATAGAGAAGTACAGAGAAGGCCAGAGGGAGCTGCATTGTGTCTTTGTATATCTGGAGAAAGTGTATGACAGGGTGCCCAGAGAGGAACTGTGGTACTGTATGAGGAAGTCTGGAGTGGCAGAGAAGTATGTTGGAAGTATGTTAGTGTCACAGGACATGTATGAGGACTGTAAGACAGTGGTGAAGTGTGCTGTAGATGTGACAGAGGAGTTCAAGGTGGAGGGATCAGCTCTGAGCCCCTTCTTGTTTGCTATGGTGATGGACAGGCTGACAGACGAGGTCAGGCAGGAATGTTCATGGACGATGATGTTTGCAGATTACATTGGGATCTGGGCCCGGTGGCGCAGTGAGTAGCACTGCTGCTGCTCAACACGGCGGGTCCGGGTTCAAGTACCGCTCCGTGCGGAGATTGCATGTTGTCCCCGTGTCTGCGTGGGTTCTCTCTGGGTTCTCCGGCCTCCTCCCACCTCAAAAAATATGTTCTTCTGGTTAACTGGCTGGTCCCATATTGTCTGTAGGAGTGAGTGTGTGTTTGTGTGGTTGTCTGTCTTTATGTGTGGCTCCACGGCACACTGGCATCGGGCCTGGAGTGTCCCCTGCCTCAAGCCCTATGCCGACTGGGATATGCTCCAGCTCCGCATGACCTGCTGTAGCTGATAAAGCGGAAGAAAATGGATGGATTGTGATCTGTAGTGAGAGCAGGGAACAGGTGGAGGAGAAGCTGGAGAGGTGGAGGTTTGTCTTGGAAAGGAGAGAAATGAAGGTTAGCCGCAGTAAGACAGAGTACATGTGAGGAAGAGTGAGGTTACAGGGAGAAGAGATCAAGAAGGTGGAGGATTTTAAGTACTTAGGGTCAACAGTGCAGAGCAATGGAGAGCGAGGAAAAGAGGTGAAGAAGCGTGTACAGGCAGGATGGAATGAGTGGAGAAAAGTGTCAGGTGTCATGTGATAGAAGAGTTTCAGCTAAAATGAAAGGAAAGGAGTACAGAACTGGTGAGACCAGCCATGTTGGCTGGTTTAGAGACAGTGTCACTGAGGAAAAGACCGGAGACAGAGCTGGAGCTAGCAGAGATGAAGATGCTGAGGTTCTCTTTGGGAGTGACCAGGATGGATAGGATCAGGAATGAGTACAAACAGCACATGTTAGAGGTTTTGGAGATAGTCAGGGAGGCCAGACTGAGATGGTTTGGACATGTCCAGAGGATAGTGAATATATTAGTAGAAGGATGCTGAGTTTTAAACTGCCAGACAGGAGGCCTAGAGGAAGACCAAAGAGGAGGTTTATAGATGTAGTGAAAGAGGACATGAGGGTAGTTGATGTGAGAGAAGAGGATGCAGAAGATAAGATTACATGGAGGCAACTGATTCGCTGTGGCGATTCCTGAAGGGAAAAAGCCAAAAGGAAAAGAAGGAGATTGAAATTTACATAGCCAACTGAACCAAGAGCTAAGACAGTGTATATTATTTAATTATTAAATAAATAAAGCTATATTTTGTTATGGCTCAGTCAGTAACTTCAAGAGGAAACCTTTCCAACAGGCAACAGCAAAAAAGTAAATGTTCTTCAAAAACAAAATATGTTCCTCAATATCAAGATAAATGCATGAGTGAAATTGAATGCATTATAAACTGATAATACATTATTGTGCATGCATTATTAAATGAACAATAATAATATTGTGCATACACAAGAATAATGTATTATTGTTCAAACAATTAAAAAAAATAAAAATATATAGTGCTGCTCTACGATCCTACCAATCACTGCTTTGAAATAGTAAAAGTAATAAACTCAAATTATTTTTATCCTTTCTCATGGCTCTTATCTGCAATTTTCCCTGAGTCCATTCAACTGAAATAAATATGTATAAATAAAAGAAAATATGAAAATGTATGCCACACAGACAAAACAATACTTCCTTCAAAGAGACATGTCTTGTAGAAACAAATGTTAAAATTTAACTGAATTTAAAACTGAAGATACGTTACTGCTCTGTGATGCTCACTTGTCTGAGGCTGACCCTGATATCTGATGGTGTCTTTTGTTCAAGTTTATCAATGTCAGGCTCTGAGTTGAGGATATCTTCAGGATTGAGTGAAGGTGTTTATCAGTCAGACGGCTCCTGCATGATGTTTTGTTCGGCTTTATCAGAGAGAACAATTGTTCACACAAGTCTGTGTTACGAAACATAGAGCGTCCAAGCAGCTTGCATGCATATCTGTGAGACTGTGTTGAGGATGAAACGTGCAAACTCGGCAGAAGACACACAGTTTTACCTTTTATCTCTCCGAACATAAATTCTGACTCCCATCCATCAATCCATTGCCATGACAGCTATATGACCGCTACATCTGCTGTTGCGGGTCATGGGTCACGGGAATCCGTGACCTGTGACGCCCAACTGGCTTAGGGTGTGAGGTGGGGAAAACTCCAGGCCAGTGCATCGTGGGGCCACACAGAGACACAGACAACCACGCACACACTCATTCCTACGGTCAATTTGGGACCGGTCAATTAACCTGAAGCGCATATCTTTGGAGGTGGGAGGAAGCAAACCTGGAAGCGCTTTGCTGTGCGGCGACAGTACTACCCACTGCACCAACGTGCCGCCCTGCTGATAAGCATTGAAACCCAAATTATGCTTGCTATGCTGCAGTGACTGCTGCTACCGTTGTATTGTGGGGAGTGCAGTTTTGGTAACTGCAAAACACCAGCGGGCTGATGTGGCCTGCGGGCCGGTTCTTATAGTAATTAAAAATCATCTGGCGGGCCATAAATAATTCGCCACTGGCCAGACCTCGCCCGTGGGTCTTGACTTTGACATATGTTATCTAGATGCATCTCAAAGTCTTATCATAAGATAGAATTCAGATCAATCAAGTAAAAAATTGCATATTTCATATTTTGCAACCATAATATTGATTATGATTTTATCTGTTTTATGGTTGCAAGCAATTCGCTGGTGTAGGCAGAGCATGCAGATAAGTCTGCTTTGGTATTTCTCATTACAATAAAATAACTGCATGTAAGGAGTATGACTTTACAACCATGTAATGCATTATTGTGTTGAATATATGATACAATTTTAACTGGTTTAATTGAAAAAACATTATTTGTCAAATATGCTACAGATGAAATAAGGTAACAAAAAACAATAATGAAAAACTTAAAGGAAGACCAGAACAATAAACAATTTTTTTATATTGCCGATTGTGTCTTGTCAAACCTTTGAAAACCTTTAAGAAAAAACGGTGAATTCTAACTCATAAAAACAACAAACACAAGACACAAAAACACAGTGCTCCAGTGAGACAGTTTTAAGTCTGTTTTCATTACTTCTCTGCAATTTGCTCTGTAACCAAGTTCCATGCATGTGTAAAGGGTATTTCAAGGAAACTGAGCACACCACTCTGCAAAAACCAATGTCTACTGACATGAAGCAGGAGCAACAGCTGGACTGAAAAAGTAAAGATCCACCTCACTCCCAAATTCTCTGCTAACATAAGGATGATCTTTGATTCTGGAACCAGTTCAGTGACTCTGGTAGACTTAAAACATTTACAGAACCCCAAACAGACTGGGGTATGCCAAATCCATGAAATTATTAAAGAGGTGGCGCGGAGGGGAAGATAGCAACAGGCTTCCTAGAGGACATCACATCACTTGACATGGAATACACAGTAAATTACGGCCAATGATCAGTCATGGCCTGTATGTTTAAAGCAGAACAAAGCAATCCTCAGTAGATAGCAGAACGCTGTAGTGTAAAAACCACAACCATATCAACTATATATTGCTATTGCTATGCCTAGTGTCATCCAAAGATGCTACTCTCAACATGTCCATGCACAAATATTATGTTATGACACTATTGGCAGGCAGGCGGCAGGCAGGCAGGCATGCAGGCAGAACATGGAAAGAGCACACGCAGACATTGGAAGAACTTCACACAGAAAGGAATCAAATCCAGAACTGTGCCATACTACAGAGAATTGCACCTATCCTTATTGATTCAAATGACGTCTTTCAAGTCTTCATATCCATTGTGGGTACAAAGAATCCTGACTTCCTGTCCTGATTTTTCCATGCTTGTTCATTTAATCTTAACAAGGCAATTGCCAGTTAGCAAATTTTTATTGTATGAATGAACTATGACCATTCTCCTGTCCGTTATGCATTTTCATTTCATTTATCGATAACTTATCATTTTAATTTTTGAATTACAGTGATTTTCATAAAAACGTTTTACAGCTATAACATTGTAATACAACTTAGTGCACAACTGAAAGACTTTGTGACTTTACAGCTGGTGACAGTTTTGGCACAAATTTATTGAAAGGTTTTGTACAAAGTTTAGAGGTCCTTATAAAGGTTTGGAACTGCATTGATAGCTCAAAACTCACCATAGCAAGAGTAGCAGTGTTATAGCTCTTGGAGACTACTTTTAGAAGTATAATAAAAAATAATTTGAACAGGCAATATATTCTTGGCACTGGTCCCAAGTCTCGATAAATGGGGAGAGTTGTGTCTTGTGAAGAAAACTATGCCAGATCAAAAATGTGAACAGAAAATCCCTAATTTTGGGCGACCGTGGCTCAGTGGTAAAGCAGGTTGTCCAATGATTCAAGATCGGCAGTTCGATTCCTGCTACCGCCGAGTCATTTGTCATTGTGTCCTTGGGCAAGACACTACCCTCCTTTGCTTCCAGTGAGGCACTCACTGGTGTATGAATGTGTGTGATTGTTCCGGTGGTGGTCGGAGGGTCCGTAGGCGCAGATTGGCAGCCACGCCTCAGTTGGTCTGCCCCAGGGCAGCTGTGGCTACACATGTAGTTTACCATCACCAAGAATGAATGAGGAGTGACTGAAGAATGGATCCAATGTAAAGCGTCTTTGAGTGTCCAGAAAAGCGCTAAATAAATCTAATCCATTGTTATTGTTATTATTATTAATCAGAAGCAGCCATAAGAATTTTTAATTAAGAAGGTAATGAAGTTTAATGAAGTCAATATGTCACGTGGGGCGGGGTATGGACCCAAATGCAGGACACCAAAGGCAAAACTGTCATCCATGATTTAATCAGAAACTCAAAATTAAACCAGACGGACAAGAATTAGAAAAAAAACCAAGACAGATTACCAGGAACCAAACATGAGCAATGAACCAGCTCTGAGCTCTCATTGAGCCGGGCTTAAAAAGCCTTAGTCATTAGCTCAAAACAAGTTCAGGTGAGATGATCACCACGATGTGTGGATGAGTCTCAGGTGTGGAGCCGTAGCTCCGCCCACCATCTTGGCCTCTCCCTGCCACACAGCAGCACTGCCACGCCAAACCGTGACAGTACCCCCCCGCCCCCCTCAAGGGACGGCCCCCGACGTCCCATAAACTGTCCCAGGGAGGGTCAGGAACAGGAGCAGGAGCAGGATCAGACTGGGACAGGGGTGCAGGAACAGGATCAGACTCGAGGCGGGGAGCAGGAACAGGATCAGACTCGAGGTGGGGAGTAGGAACAGGATCAGACTCGAGGTGGGGAGCAGGAACAGGAGCAGACTTGAGGTGGGGAGCAGGAACAGGAGCAGACTTGAGGCGGGGTTCAGGAACAGGGTCAGACTCGAGGCGGTTTGCCGGGACAGGAGCAGACTCGAGAATGGGGACGGGAGCAAGCTGGCGTCCGAGCGTGGAGAGCGGAACAGGCTGAGTTCGTGATGCGGGGACCGGAGCTGGCACTGGAACAGGGTCGAGGTCAAACAGAAGGTGCAGCTGATATTCCAGCATATGCTGCCAGCCATGCCCAGGTGTCTCTTCCTGGCTGTCTCCACTCGGCAGCCTGTTCCGGATTCCAGGACTTGCTACTGGTCAGGGCAGCAAGATAGTCAGTGTCCGCTGGATCCAGTTGTGTCTGGTTCATTCTGTCACGTGGGGCAGGGTATGAACCCAAATGCAGGACACCAAAGGCAAAACTGTCATCCATGATTTAATCAGAAACTCAAAATTAAACCAGACGGACAAGAATTAGAAAAAAAAACAATGACAGATTACCAGGAACCAAACATGAGCAATGAACCAGCTCTGAGCTCTCATTGAGCCAGGCTTAAAAAGCCTTAGTCATTAGCTCAAAACAAGTTCAGGTGAGATGATCACCACGATGTGTGGATGAGTCTCAGGTGTGGAGCCGTAGCTCCATGCACATCAGCCTCTTCTCTGTGCGCCGCAGGCTGTCCATATACACAATATAGAATAGCTGCACGCACCTTCCTGAGGACCCCTAAGGCCACCTGGCTGCCCAAAGTGCCTGTGTGAACTCTGCTCATTGTACCCATGCATTCGTTACTAAAATACTAAGTTTGACATTGCACATGAACAGAATATGAGCCCACAAAATCATAAACTGAAATAATAAAAATTACAAAAACAATACCGAGTGATAGGGGGTGCTTAGTGTCTTAACATGTGTCCCACACATGCATTATTATTGTCTTATAAGTTCATATTGTTCGTTTTGCACTTGAGAGACCTGTTGGAAGTTGAGACTTCACTCTGCCCATACTAATAACCATACTTGTAATAATGTTATAAAGTTGCCTCATTATCCGACTTACTTCACAGACTCATGAACATTTCCCAGGATCCCAAAGAATCAGCCCAAACCTTTTTGTTCAGGGCAATAGAGCTCAGAAAAAAACTGCAGTGGAAGTCTGGCGATGATGCAGAAGGGGAACAATTTAGCTCAGATTTAACCCAACTTAAGTTCTTACGCTCATTAGAGACTGGTTTACTGAATGAGGGAGTGAAGTTTCAATTAAATACCCACCTTAATATCCCGAAAGTTACAGATGAAGTTCTAATAGAGAAGGTAAACAAGTCTGCCATTCTTGGGCTAGAGAGACAGAATAAGCTTCAGAGAAATAGTACCGTCAAACCACCCAGGGTAAATGAGGTACACCTAGGGCAGTCATCTAACAACACCCAGTTGCCCCAGAGCAAGAAGACAGACACAAATGCTGAAATACCATCAACAGGGAGTGTGGGAGCCACTACAAAGAATAAAAAGGGACAGAAATTAAATTGAAATTCCATATTATGGGTGGGTTGAAACAGAAATTTATCTAGACTGTGACACACGTCCTGAAAAGATACTCTTAGTTCCGATTTTAGTATCCAGTGATCCCAATGTTGCAGAACAACTTATCATTTGATTCAATGTGATTGAACAAGTAGTGGGCAAATGGGGCAAGCAGCTGCCAAATACGTACAACATTCAGAAAATGAGCAGAATCTTCTCAGTGACCGTGAAAGCAGCTAAGTCAATGTTGAAGATATTGCAGACACCGGTCTCAAACCACAGTGTGGGAACAATGCAGGTAGGAAAGAGGGGAATATGCCTGTCTGCTGAACAGATAACTACCACATTTGTTTGTAGTTATCTATATATATAAAGAATTTGAATTCTAGGACATTAGAAAATTGTAGTGCATGACTAATCAACAGAATACACTAAGAATTGGTGATCCACATTTTTATTGGTGAAGTGTGCTATATAAATGAAATTCAAAAGAAAAAAGGCCAAGCACATCAGCAAATCAATTAGGCCAGGTGCATTTCTAAAAAATGCAACACGAATACAGTCAAAATATATAAAATTCAGAAATTAAGGCTAAGTCTCAAATAGGCACATAAGCAGACTCTCAATCAAAATGAATCCTAAAGCTGACTCAATACAGCAATTCAAAATGAATAGTATAACATGCCTCTAAATAAGGCAACATGTTTCATTTAATAGGGTCAGCTAACATTCAACTCTGTGTCCTTGACATGTTTTGCATTTAAATGATACATTCCCCTGCTTCGGTGATATGAAAATTATCTTTTCAAAGGTACAAATAGTAATAATAATATAATAATAATAATAATAACGATAATAGTAATGGATTAGATTTATATAGCGCTTTCTGCACACTAAAAGACGCTTTACATCGGATCCACATTCATTCACTCCTCATTCATACTTCGTGATGGTAAGCTACGCGTGTAGCCACAGCTGCCCTGGGGCAGACTGACGGATGCATCTACACAGCAGAAACGCTGCGTTTTTGTTGATAGTCCCGTCTTTGTTCTTTTTATAAATAAACTTTCCACCCAAAGGTCCGAGTGGGCTTGTCTCACTCTCCTTTGTCGTGTCCATGTCTGTTGTCAGTCACCCTGCTTTTGACAAATGGTGCAGGTACGAAGTGACGTGTCACTGCAGCCTATGGGTCACTCAATAGGCCAAATTTAAAATGCTTGCGCATTGACTTGCCATACGCGATTAATTGCGTTAATTTTTATAGCGCGTTAATTTGCAGTGTAATTAATTAATCTAATTAACGCATTAAAGTGACAGCCCTAATATGTATATATACTGTATATATATATATATATATATATATATATATATATATATATATATATATATATATATACACACACACACACACACAATAAAGACAGAGTCATACCGTGTCGGACGTCGTCCGGGTTAACAAGGTTCGCTTCAGTTGCTAGGGAACCAGGGCAATCTGATGAGAAAATGGGTTACTGGAACAAGACATACATGGACAAGGGCGGAGAATACGGAGTTGTTGGAATGCTACTACATGAGTAACCCCAGAGAGAGGGGATATATGGGGTGGATGTGGGACCAATGGATGCTTCAAAACCCACAATCAAGGCTAACAAAGAATCAGCTGTTAGCCCAGTGTTCCAACATCCGTAACCGAAAACTGATCACAACTAGATATCAATGAAATACTACAACAATGCTACAGCAAGGGGGAGCCAGGACGCCACGTCAGTGGGGGGATTTCACCACCCTCCCACAATCCGAGATTGGGTACCAAGCCCCAAGAGACAGCCTCAATAGAAGAGCTGCTGACCTGAGAAGGAAGATCGCGACCCAAATGGAAACCCGGAGCCTCCGACAAATACTGAAGGGAATGTGGAAGAATCTCTACTTACAAAATTTTCTACTTAAGAAATTTCTTCTAGAATCAATTCATTTCGTAAGTAGAGGTGCCACTGAAAAAAAAATAAAATGTCCCTCTCACCCTTGTGGGGTGGTATCTGTGTGTCATCCGCAAGCTCGGGTCCTCTACCAGAGGCCTGGGAGTCTGAGGGTTCTGCGCAGTATCTTAGCTGTTCCTAGGAATGCGCTCTACTGGACTGAGGCTTCAGATGTTCCAGGAATCTGCTGGATCCACTCCCAGTTTGGGGGTCACTGCCTCAAGTGCTCCTACTACCATGGGGACCACATTAACCTTGACCTTCCACATCTGTTCCAGATGTTCTTTCAACCCTTGATACTTCTCAATCATTTCGTATTCCTTCTTCCTGATATCGATGTCAGATGGATTCACCACATCTATCTCTCTCTTCTGCTCTTTGTCCATCACCACTATGTCCGGTTTGTTAGCTAGCAGCTGTTTGTCAGTCTGGAAGCTGAAGTCCCACAGGATCTTAGCCTTGTCATTCTCAACCACCTTTGGTGGTATGTCCCATTGGGATTTGGGTACTTCTAGTCCATACTGGGTACAGACGTTCCTGTGCACTATCACAGCTTTTTGGTTGTACCTTTCCATGTATGCTGAGCTGGCGAGCATCTTACACCCTGCTACCACATGCTGGACTGACTCTGGGGCTTCTTTACATAGCCTGCACCTTGGGTCAGATCTACTGTGGTAGATATTGGCCTCTATTGCTCTTGTACTTAGGGCCTGTTCTTGTGCTGCCATGATCATTGCCTCTGTGCTGTCTGTCAGTCCAGCTTTATTCAGCCATTGGTAGGTCTTCTTGATATCAGCCACTTCCTCTATCTGACGGTGGTACATGCCGTGTATGGGCTTGTCCCTCCATTTTGTCTCCTCCTCTTCCTCCTCAGGTTTCTGCTGTCTAAGGCATTCAGTGAGCAGTTCCACTGTTGGGGCCATCTTCCTGATGTACTCTTGGATTTTTGATGTCTCATCCTGGACAGTGGCCCTGATGCTCACTAGTCCTCGGCCTCCCTATTTCCGCTTAGTGTACAGCCTCAGGGTGCTGGACTTGGGGTGAAACCCTCCATGCATGGTGAGGAGCTTTCTAGTCTTGATAACTTTGGCTTTTATCTCCTCCTTTGTGTGTGTGTGTGTGTGTGTGTGTGTGTGTGTGTGTGTGTGTGTGTGTGTGTGTGTGTGTGTGTGTGTGTGTGTGTGTGTGATGGTTCTGTTTCCTTCTTCTTCTTTATCTTCATCTTCTTTGTCTTCTTCTTCTTCTGGGAGGAGTGAATTAAGTGAGTGGAAACTCCTTGGGTTGTCACCTTATCGTTGTGGAGGGGTTTTTGTGTCCCAATGATCCTAGGAGCTAAGTTGTCTGGAGCTTTGTGCCCCTGGCAGGGTCACCCAGGACACACAGATCCTAGGTGAGGGACCAGACAAAGGACGGCTCAGAGACCCCTAATGATGAACAAAAACAATGGACCATGTTTTCCCTTGCCAGGATGTGGGCCACCGGGGCCCCCCTCTGGAGCCAGGCCTGGAGGTGGGGCTCGAAGGCAAACACCACGTGGCCGGGCCTGCACCCATGGGGCCCGGTTGGGTGCAGCCCGAAAAGACAACGTGGGTACCCCTTCCCATGGGCTCACCACCTGTGGGAGGGGCCATAGGGGTCGGGTGCATTTTGAGCTGGGCGGTGACCGAAGGCGGGGACCTTGGCGATCCAATCCCCAGCTACAGAAGCTGGCTCTTGGGATGTGGAATGTCACCTCTCTGACAGGGAAGGAGCCCGAGCTGGTGTGTGAGGTTGAGAAGTTCCGACTAGATATAGTCGGGCTCACCTCCACACACGGCTTGGGCTCTGTTACCAGTCCTCTCAAGAGGGGTTGGACTCTCTCTAGAATTGCCCATGGTGAGAGACGCTGAGCAGGTGTGGGTATACTTATAGCCCCCCGGCTTTGCGCCTGTACATTGGGGTTCACCCCGGTGGACAAGAGGGTAGCCTCCCTCCGCCTTCGGGTGGGGGGACGGGTACTGACTGTTGTTTGTGCTTATGCAGCAAACAGAAGTTCAGAGTACCCACCCTTTTTGGAGTCCTTGGAGGGGGTGCTGGTGTTCTGT